>NW_028317964.1:3828269-4132115 GCF_062004578.1 Staurois parvus | reverse complement strand
CTCAGACTTGCATCCAAGAGACCAGAGAGCTTGTTTTTTTTTTTAGGAGATTTAACTTGAATGGGGTAAGGGGTGTATGGGATGCCCAAGGGTAATGGCAACAGAGGACAACCTCCTTAGAAACTATGTACAAATCTTTACAACAAAAACTCTTCTGGAGAGCTAGCCAGCATCTCCTGTAGTACCACCCCAGACCCTAGATGACTTCTCTCCTCATCCAGCTGTACTGGGTGAATCCCTGGGCAGGGGATATAGTGCCTGCACTGCGAACAGTCCCTGGTAAGATAGCTAATCCAGTTTCCCACTAGAGTGCCTCTTTCCCCTTGCTGGCCCAGGGGGTGCAGGCCTACTCAATGCGTCCTTCTCCTGTGTTGCTGGTGGGTCGGTGGCTACTACCAGGCCTTCTAGCTGGGTCACTCATTCACTGCTGCACAGGTGGTCCTCGCTCTGGGGGCTGGTGAAGTCCCAAGCTATTCTCCTTCCAAGGTCCTCTGCCTGTAGGTGGGCCCCTCTCCATCTGGGCCCCCTCCCAGGCTCCTGCTCTCCAGCCTCTCATTTCCTCTCCATCTTCCACCCGAACTCTTCTGTTGCTGAGCAGGCTCTGTTACTTTTAAGGGCTGTCCTGGCTCCATGCCAAGCTTCCTGTTGGGGATTGGCTAGGATCCCTCAAAAGTTCAGATCAGCCACTTTTCACCTCTATCCACTGCTTCTAGAACTATCTTCAAAGTTCCACAGCAGGGGGAAGTCTCAGAGAACTGGTCTGCAGAGCCTCTCAGCCCTGACCTGAATTTGACCTTCTGACTATTGCACCAGACTGCTCCTCAGCCTCTGACTAGCAATTCGAACTAGAGCTCCCCCTAGCTAACTAGGAGGGTGCTACAGGTTTACAAATTCACAGATCTCTGTGCTAAGGTTGGACCAAAGCTATCAGCAGGAATCAGCCAAAATCATTGGTTGTAGCCTGCTGACAAATTTGGGCTGTGTCCAACTACAGCACAGAGCAGCAGGGGAGGGGGGCTCAATAGCGCCTGTGAACCAGGAAGTTTGCCACAATAAGTGGGTAAATAGCGGTGCCTGGCAAGTGGTTAAAGTTCAACTGCACCCAATTTTTTTTATGGTTTGGATAGAGCAGAGATGAATTGCACCACCTGCCAGCTGTTTACTGCTACAAAGCAAAAAAATATGGCCAGCACACTCAGGGTTACATTTTTACTGCATTCTTGGTTGGAAAGACAGCATAGCTTGTATAGCAAAAAAACAGGAAAAGATTGATGTTTCCAAGGCACTATGGTTCCCTTTCTCAAGGTGAAAGACATGGTGACAGACCTTGACATCTGTCACCTTCAGAAAGGGAATGATAATATCTCTAAAATATCTGTGATTTCACATTTTTTGCTTTACAAGCTATTTTGTCTTTCCAACTAAGATTGCAGTAAAAAATTAACCCTGGGTGTGCTGGCCATTTTTTGCTTTGCTGGATGTATACAGAACCTCTATTGGCTGCTGGTTGTGTTGGCCATTTGTAGCAGTAAACAGCTGGCAAGTGGTTTAATCCATCTCTGCTCTATCCAAAAAGTAGAAAAAAATGGCTGCAGTTGAAGGTGTGTAAAGTAAAGGTGTGGGATGGATTTGTGTTCAGGTTTTTCTTGCTGTCCATGTTCTCATTAGATATTTACCCACTCTATATGTCCTGATTGTGATGAACGCTGGTGTCTGACCACCACCCTCTTCATCGATTTTTGACAAAGGGCTGGTCAATCTCACACAACGCATATGCAACAATGCCACTCTCATGCCCACACTGCACAAAGATTTTCCAGCTTGTGGGAACACAATCGGTGCCAACAGACAGAGCAATTGTTATTGGGTTTCGTTATGTAGCAATACCCCCTTAGGATTCGCTGAGTTTTGGGTACCCCTATAGTCCTGCACAGCCAGGCAACACTCATCTTTTTCCTCCACACTTGCACACTGAGACAGTAACCAGTCCTTAGGCTTGTTCTTGTGATTTTATTAAGGGGTATTGAACTTGGATGGAGTTGAGAGATGCATGGGATGCCCAAGGAATTGCAAACTGCAAGGACAAAATCAACTAGGTACAAGTCTATGGACAAGAAGCAAAAATCTGTCTCTTCTCTGAGAGCAACCCCAGTTCTCCGGTGTACCTCCTCAGACCCCAGGTTACTCCTCCTCTTCGTCCAGCAGTACTAAGGGTATTCCCTGAGCAAGGGGATTGTCAGGGCTCCCAGGTATGACCAGAGATGTGTGACTGATGCAGGGAAACGCAGACTTCAGAAATGTGATAAACAATATAATTTATTAACACTAACCATACAAACATAAACGCAGGGCAATACTAAACATAATACAGTGCAAACAAACCAAACCAAACCACCCACAGATAACAGTACATACAAGCAAGCGTCGTCAGGCAGGCCCGGGTCAATATCAATTGGGCAGGTAGGTACAGGGGGAGCAAGCAGAGAATGGTCGGGGTCACAGGCCAGGTTCAGCAGGTAGCAAGCAGCGAGGTACAGAGGGTCAGACAGAGGGGTGGTCAGGGTCACAAGCCAGGATCAGAGCAGGAGAAGTCAGCAGCAGTTCAGATCAGGGTCAGCAAAGGAACAGAAACAGGATGCAGGACAGATACAGGGCCCAGGACAAACACAACACCAAGGCAGAGTCTGCAAGTCTGGCTATCCCTTAAATACCCCAGTATCATCAGTTCCAGGTGTTAGCTGGCTGAAAGGTTGAGTCTCTGATTGCTGGGAGCACCCGCTGGCCAGCCCTGGTACTGCAGATCAAAAGGCAGGTGAGTCCCACCATTGCTGGCCAGTCCATTCCTAACAGTACCCCCCCTCAAGGAGCGGCCTCAGGACGCTCCAAACAGTCCTAGCTGGGCAAAATGTTCCACCGCCCGGGTCTGGCAACTGGCGGGATAGCAAAGACTGGCACACCGGGCAGGACTCCGGGCAGCGGCACACCGGGCTGGACTCCGGGCAGCGGCACATCGAATAGAGGCACTCCGGGCAGAGGCACACCGGGCAGAGGCACATCGGGCAGGACTCCGGGCAGAGGCACATCGGGCAGAGGCACATCGGGCAGGACTCCGGGCAGAGGCACACCGGGCAGAGGCACATCGGGCAGGACTCCGGGCAGAGGCACATCGGGCAGGACTCCGGGCAGAGGCTCATCGGGCAGAGGCACATCGGGCAGGACTCCGGGCAGAGGCACATCGGGCAGGACTCCGGGCAGAGGCACATCGGATTACCAGGCGAAGCAGCAGGCAGCGGGCCCCCGGGCGGGGCGACAGGCAGCGGGCCCCCGGGCGGGGCGACAGGCACCGGGCCCCCGGGCGGGGCGGCAGGCACCGGGCCCCCGGGCGGAGCGGCAGGCACCGGGCCCCCGGGCGGAGCGGCAGGCACCGGGCCCCCGGGCGGGGCGGCAGGCACCGGGCCCCCGGGCGGGGCGACAGGCACCGGGCCCCCGGGCGGGGCGACAGGCACCGTGCCCCCAGGCGGGGCGACAGGCACCGTGCCCCCAGGCGGGGCGACAGGCACCGTGCCCCCAGGCGGGGCGACAGGCATCGTGCCCCCAGGCGGGGCGACAGGCATCGTGCCCCCAGGCGGAGCGGCGGGCGCCGGACCCCCAGGCGGAGCGACAGGCATCGTGCCCTCAGGCGGAGCGGCGGGCGCCAGACCCCCAGGCGGAGCGACAGGTCTCGGGCCCTCAGGCGGAGCGGCGGGCGCCGGACCCCCAGGCGGAGCGACAGGTCTCGGGCCCTCAGGCGGAGCGGCGGGCGCCGGACCCCCAGGAGGAGCGACAGGTCTCGGGCCCTCAGGCGGAGCGGCGGGCGCCGGACCCCCAGGTGGAGCGACAGGTCTCGGGCCCTCAGGCGGAGCGGCGGGCGCCGGACCCCCAGGCGGAGCGACAGGTCTCGGGCCCATAGGCGGAGCGGCGGGCGCCGGACCCCCAGGAGGAGCGACAGGTCTCGGGCCCTCAGGCGGAGCAGCGGGCGCCGGACCCCCAGGTGGAGCGACAGGTCTCGGGCCCTCAGGCGGAGCGGCGGGGGCCGGACCCCCAGGTGGAGCGACAGGTCTCGGGCCCTCAGGCGGAGCGGCGGGCGCCGGACCCCCAGATGGAGCGACAGGTCTCGGGCCCTCAGGCGGAGCGGCGGGCGCCGGACCCCCAGGTGGAGCGGCGGGCACCGAGTCACCAGGCACGACAGTGGGCTCCGAGTCAACTGGTATGACTGCAGGCACTGGGTCAGACATTGTATGGTCTGGCTGGACAGCGGGCATCGGGTCACCAGGCATCAGGTCATTTGGCTCGACAGCGGGCACCGCGTCATCTGGCAAGGCAGTGGGCTCCGAGTCAACTGGTATGACCGCGGGCACTGGGTCAGACATTGGATCGTCTGACCGGACAGCGGGCATCGGGTCACCAGGCATCAGGTCATTTGGCTCGACCGCGGGCACCGCGTCATCTGGCAAGGCAGTGGGCTCCGAGTCAACTGGTATGACCGCAGGCACTGGGTCAGACATTGTATGGTCTGGCTGGACAGTGGGCATCGGGTCACCAGGCATCAGGTCATTTGGCTCGACAGCGGGCACCGCGTCATCTGGCAAGGCAGTGGGCTCCAAGTCAACTGGTATGACCGCGGGCACTGGGTCAGACATTGGATCGTCTGACTGGACAGCGGGCACTGGGTCACCAGGCATCAGGTCATTTGGCTCGACAGCGGGCACCGCGTCATCCGGCAAGGCAGTGGGCTCCGAGTCAACTGGTATGACCGCGGGCACTGGGTCAGACATTGCATCGTCTGACTGGACAGCGGGCACTGGGTCACCAGGCATCAGGTCATTTGGCTCGACAGCGGGCACCGCGTCATCTGGCAAGGCAGTGGGCTCCGAGTCAACAGGCACGACAGTGAGCACCGGGGCATCAGGTACCGGATTGTCTGGCTCGACAGCGGGCATCGGGTCACCAGGTATGACAGCGGGCACTGGGTCACCAGGCATCAGGTCATTTGGCTTGTCAGCGGGCACCGCGTCATCTGGCAAGGCAGTGGGCACCGGGTCACCAGGCATTGGATCGTCTGGCTCGACAGCGGGCATCGGGTCACCAGGTATGACAGCGGGCACTGGGTCACCAGGCATCAGGTCATTTGGCTTGCCAGCGGGCACCGCGTCATCTGGCAAGGCAGTGGGCACCGGGTCACCAGATATGACAGCGGGCTCTGAGTCAATTGGCACGACAGCGGGCACTGGATCAGGTACCGGATCATCTGGATCAACAGCGGGCATCGAGTCAACTGGCCTAATAGGATCGTCGGGCTGGATCAGTTCATCATGCTGGGTAGAGGCATCAGGCTGAATGCAGGCATCAGGCTGAGGAGAGGCATCAGGCCGAGTAGAGGCATCAGGCCGAAGAGAGGCATCAGGCCGAGTACAGGCATCCGGCTGAAGAGAGGCATCCGGCTGAAGAGAGGCATCCGGCTGAAGAGAGGCATCAGGCCGAGTAGAGGCTTCAGGCTGAGTAGAGGCTTCAGGCCGAGTCACGGAAGGCAGGCTCACCGGTTTGGATACTGGCAGGATGGTATTGGTTGGAAAGAATTTTCGCTTTTTTCTGGTTTTAACTACTGGAGCACTGCAAGTAAACGCAGGTCTGCAAACGAATGGAGCAGCTGGAGACAGAGAAAAACTGGAGGAAGGAACAGGAGAGGGAGCAGTTGCTACAGAGGGCTCTTTTACAGGGTTAAAGGCAGGATAGGTGCAGCGAGTGGGAACAGGGGACTGACATGCGGTAGATAGCAGGGCAGGAGGAGCTGGTGGGAATACAGGAGTAGAGTTAGAAGCAGGACTGGGTTTTTGTAAGCTGACTGAGGCTGGGTGCAACAAATCTGTCCATGTCTGCAGTAGGGGTTGAACAAAGCTGAGCTTACACAAAGTCTGTCTGGTCAATGACTGCACTGCGTTGATACAATCTCTTAGTGTCTGTGGTGAACATGCAGAATAACGCTCCAGAAAGTAACCCACATCATCCTCTAATAACCACACCAGGGACTCTACCTGGTCTGCACTAAATGGTGGCAAAAATTCATCCCTGCATTCGGGGGAACCAGATGAAACCAACTCTGCACAAACCTCAATCAATGGCTGCACCTCAGAGAACACTGTGCCCTGATCTACTAGAACATGAGCGAGCCGTATACATTCTAGCAATTCATCCCGGGTATACTCCTTCAGAGTTTGATAAGCATACTCCCTGTCATCAAACACTAGCAGAGATAAATACTCAACCTCATCCAGATCCATCCTTCCCATCAACAAGCCAAGATGGCTTCCCTGTGCAGCCACTTCTGGTCAGGATTGGCCTTGGTGTAATGTCAGGGCTCCCAGGTATGACCAGAGATGTGTGACTGATGCAGGGAAACGCAGACTTCAGAAATGTGATAAACAATATAATTTATTAACACTAACCATACAAACATAAACGCAGGGCAATACTAAACATAATACAGTGCAAACAAACCAAACCAACCACCCACAGATAACAGTACATACAAGCAAGCGTCGTCAGGCAGGCCGGGTCAATATCAATTGGGCAGGTAGGTACAGGGGGAGCAAGCAGAGAATGGTCGGGGTCACAGGCCAGGTTCAGCAGGTAGCAAGCAGCGAGGTACAGAGGGTCAGACAGAGGGGTGGTCAGGGTCACAAGCCAGGATCAGAGCAGGAGAAGTCAGCAGCAGTTCAGATCAGGGTCAGCAAAGGAACAGAAACAGGATGCAGGACAGATACAGGGCCCAGGACAAACACAACACCAAGGCAGAGTCTGCAAGTCTGGCTATCCCTTAAATACCCCAGTATCATCAGTTCCAGGTGTTAGCTGGCTGAAAGGTTGAGTCTCTGATTGCTGGGAGCACCCGCTGGCCAGCCCTGGTACTGCAGATCAAAAGGCAGGTGAGTCCCACTATTGCTGGCCAGTCCATTCCTAACAGGGATCCAGAAGCTGCCAAAATTTAAACAGTCCCAGCTGAGGAGCTAGGTGGGTTCTCCACCTGACTCCTCTCTCCCCTTATAAAGCCCAGGGGGTGTAAGGTTACTCACACTGTCCTTCCTGATAGCTTTTGTGGGTTGGTGGCTGCCTTCAGGCCTTCTGTTGGGCTGGCTCCTTCCCTGCTGCTCAGGCTGTCTCTCCTTGTAGACAGTGGTATAGGGGAGATCCACTTTTTCCAGCGACCAGCCTGTAGGTAGGCCCCTTCCCTGGGCCCCCTCCCAGGCTCTACACTCCAGCCTCTTACTCCATCTTCTACCCAACACACACTGACTAGTCCCTGTTGATCAGGGTCAATCATATCTGAGGGCTGTCCTGACCACATGCCAATCCTCCTGCTTGTGGATTGGTCAAGATCCATCAGACATGCAGATCAGCCCCTCCTCACCCCCACCCTCTGCCTTCTAGAAACTTCTCAAGCATATAGAGCAGGGGGAGGTATCAGGGAACTGGCCTGCAGAGCCCTTAGCCCTGACCTAAATTTAACCTGGCTGACTCACACCCAGGCTGACTCATCCCAGCATGCTATCCAGCCTCTAACTAAAAAACATAACTAGCTCCCCCTGGCTACCTAGAGGGGCACTACAGTTAGTTAATCAATTAACCCTTTAAACTGCCAGCACCAACTTTTTTAAACTCACAATCTTAGCAATAACAACTATGATTTTAGAATAAATGTCTGTAACATGCACTGTCACCACAGACAGGTATGTTCAGAGATTTATATTACAATAGCACTCTTCAAAAGACAAGGATTCTTTTAGTGTTGCGTTAAAAGCCTTAGAGACAGCTTAAACACTTTTCAAAATAGGGTTTAACAATGAAAAAGTGAAAAAGTTGCATATAAAATATTTACAGAAAAAGGATGTTACAAGAAAACAAAGAGACAATAAAGCACCAGAGAAATAAAAAGGAGTTGAAAATTAAGTCCAGTGCATGAGTAAAAATGATGCAGTGGCTCTCACAAGTCCTGTTAGGTATTCTTTGGTTTGTTGTTAAAATGAGAGCTGTCAGCGTGTATTGGAATTCCCCTTTTCTGTGGTATCAAAGGGGTGTTGACAGAGGCCACTTGACCAATAAAGCGTCTGAGAGGTGGTTGCTGGGATGTCACCACTTTTATGACCAAGTCCCAGATACCGTTTTCTATAGGTATACATATCTCTGAATATCTGGAAAGTACAGTCGACTACTCTGCATATTATTGTTCTGCATGAAATTAGCCTTAAAATGGATATACAGTAGATATGACAGCTCTCCGATATCTGTTTCTCATAGGAAGGGTGTGGAGGCCTAATCCAGTCTGGTATTTCCTAGCATAGGGGTGTTTGGGTTCAAAATGCTAGCCATTAACTGATGAAGGTAAATATGACTGTATTCTGGCTATATGGTCATAATTTCAGAAGCTATGAAATATAGTGGGATGATGATGGCTTCTACTGGGAGAAAGCTATGTGTGTTCTACAGATTTCCAACTAAGATATTTATGACCCAATGTCTGTTAATTCTTCTAGTCACTGAAGTGGCTAAGTCAGTCATTTTTATGGGCCCTGAGATATAAAGGAAGGAGGGGGGAAGGGTCACTATGGCTATGCCTTCTTATGACAAAATGGCATGGGAGACTTGTGACGTGAACAAAATGGCTGTTACACACACAGCTATTCGTGTGCAAGGTACACATGACCATTATTACCAAGAGTGAAAATGAAAGAAAAGGGCACTGATTCTGGTGACAGCTGTCTAAGAGGGGATTTCCCTGACTTGGAGTCAACTTCCTGTTGTTTCTATGGGGCAGGAAGTTAAGTAAAATCTCCCCAGTGGGACACAGATGGCAAAAGTAAAATGGAAAGGGGTTACAACCCTCCCTTGATCTATATAAAATTAAAAAATGGCTTTATTTTTACTTTAAAGTGGTTGTAAACCTCAGACATGAAATACGAACAAAACATATCCCTCTATAGTGTGTACTTGTCTCAATTCAGAGCACTAAACGTCTACTGCCTCAATCCTCTGCTATCAGCATGAATCCCTTCTGACAAGTTTTCCTGACACCAAGAAAAAAGTGGTGACGGGAGGGAGCTTCAGCAGATCGCACTTCCTGCCACTGGTTGTTGGCTTTGAAACCCCAGAATGAGGAAGTGGAGAGACAGTAAGGGGTTTATTTACTAAAGCTGGAGAGTCCAAAATCAGACTCCCTTCTGCATAGAAACCAATCAGCTTCCAGGTTTCATTGCCAAAGCTTCATTGAACAAGCTGAGGTTAGAAGCTGATTGGTTTCTATGCAGAAGGGAGTCTGATTTTGGACTTTCCAGCTTTAGTAAATAAACCCCTAAGTGTCAACCACATGTCCTGTCTATGCTACTATATTCTGCACCTGAATAGACTATTATAAACTACTAGGGAGGGACTAAAGTGCAGAGTAGATATGCTGACTGAGTTCCAGCACTATACCACAGTACCTGCCAGTGTGAGGTTCCAGTCCAGGCTGGTCAGACACCAGCATAGCCCCATAACTACTGAACTTGTCTTCAGGTCTCTGACACAAAGACAGACACCACATCATTCTCAGGGGCCCATGAAACCAGACTTTGCTGCTACATTCACCTGGAGGTATCTCTATCACTAACTCTATATACCAAGGTATATGTTCACAGTTTCACCAGGACAACTATTGGGTCCTTTGCCAATAATACCTGTTTGTGCATGGTATGTATGTGCTGATATTAATTTTTTCTTTTAGAAAGCTTATATGATTTCTATACTGTCTGGTGTGCCTTTATGTACTTATGGTTATTGTTATATGCTGGTCACAGTAGTTCTTTTGCACCCAATTTCTTTGAATGGATTACTGGTTAATTTCCAAGGAAGGGATCAACTCTGTTCACCGAGTCCCTGTTCTGGATGGAGGCCCTGCCAACTTTATTATCAAACCAACTCTTCCACTTAGCGAAGGTTCAGGTTCTCTTCTCAGGTTTAGCACAATGTCTTGATTGGGGATGGCCACTTCTCATAACCCCCCAAAAGAGGGCTATACAGGTTTAGATCCAAGGGTTTATTTTAGGTTGGTTTATGTTAGATGTTAGAGTTCAGGTGAAGGTTAAGTTAGGGATAGGCTATATGTTGGGAACAATTGTGGGTGTTATTTATATTTTGGATGTTTTTATGCACCCAGATCCCCACTCCTAGAACTAACAGTAAAAATGTTGTTGAAAATGTAATGTGCTGGCATATGGAGTATGTGCATTCAAATGTTTGGGGTGAGAAAGAATTATGTTATCACTGTCAGGGACCTTTGGTTGTAGCTCTTTATTTGGCTTTACAAAAGCATTCGAGCAGCATGTTGTGCTTTGTTTGTTGTAGGCTCTAGTGGTATCCCAACATTTGTATCATTTAGTAACAGCTTTCTAAGCATTTCAGTGGTTCAGCTATCCATATACACTCATCGCCCACTTTATCAGGTACACCTTGCTAGTGCCAAGAAAATCTCCCCCACACCATTACACCACCAAAACCAGCCTGAACTGTTGATACAAGGCAGGATGGATCCATGCTTTCATGTTGTTTACGTCAAATTCTGTCCCTACCATCTGAATGTCAAAGCTGAACCAGTCTGCCCATTGTCCTCTGACTTCTGACATCAACAAGGCATTTTCATCCACACAACGACCGCTCATGGGATATTTTCTCTTTTTTGGACCATTCTCTGTAAACCCTAGAGATGGTTGTGCATGAAAATCCCAGTACATCGGCAATTTTTGAAATACTGAGACCAGCCCGTCTGATGCCAAAAACCATGCCACGTTCCCATTTCTGATGAACTTCAGCAAGCTGTCTTCACCACGGCTACGTGCCTCAATGCAGTTGCAGCCATGTGATTGGCTGATTAGCAATTTGTGTTACCAAGCAATTGAACAGGTGTACCTAATAAAGTGGCTGGTGAGTATATTATTTATTTCAGGTACTTATATAGCGCCATCAGTTTACGCAGCGCTTTACATATATATTGTACATTCATATCAGTCCCTAACCCTCAAGGGGTGTACAATCTAAGGTATATGTATATATATATATATAAAGGCAAATACACCAGAAAAATGCAAATTAACTTCTTTATCAAATCAACCTCTTTATTACATAAAAATGTAAAGTAAGTATTACCAAATTAAAAAATAACTGGAATGGGAATCGTGTATAACATCAAATCTGGGTGGTTTTGAAGGAATATTGACTTATCAATAACATTTACATCTGACATGAATCAGTTAGGTCCATAAGGCCTCATTCACATCTTGTGTAGCAGGAACAGAAGATTCCCGCTTGTATTTCTTAACTTAATTTACACGTTTCCGCATGTCGCACATACGGCAGCCATTCATTTGAGGTGCAAAAGCTCATGCACCTTTTTTGGTGATGAGATCCACTCAATTTTTAAATGTTTGTTGTGCGACAATTGCCATATGATTCTGTCACTCGACAATTGCGGCAAAATTGTACTACATTTGAGAATGAACAGCACCCAAACGCTCATTGTACTTTTTGTCATGATTTTGGCTCAATTTGGAATCACTGGAGGAATCGCGGCAATTCTGCCAGTGATTCTAAATAGCCAAGTGTGATCGGGGCTCAACAGTTTGATAATTTTGTGCAAACAATCGGGACTTTCTTGCAAGAACAAAAAAATGCTACTCCCAATGTGATCTTAAGCAATGTGTTGCAACTGTGTATAATTCAGTAACCTTTAAGGGCCTGTATACATTTTACATAGCAAGAACGTGCATTCCCTCTCCCATTTTTTGGGGGGGCAATTTACATGAGTTTTCACGTGTCGCACATAGAACAATCCATCTACTTGAACGAGCTACCATATGCACATTTGTAGCAGCAAAAAATCTCATGTACAAAAGTTTGGCTCTGAGCCAGGTGCATTTTTCACATGTGTTTCGCCACAATTTTATTTTTATTTTCACGGCAAAATTGCACCACATTTGGTGTGCCATTAGGAATGAATGGCACAAAAAAGCATGTTGCACGTGTTGCCACAATTTTTGCGCATTTGAAAATGAGGGTAAAATCGCACCAATTCTGCCTGTAATTCTGAATTGTTCAGATGTGAACAGGTGTTGTAAATGGCAGCATTTTCTTAAAGCAGAGCTCCAGTCAAAATCTAAAAACATACAAGTCAGCAGCTACAAAAACTGTAGCTGTTAACATTTAAAAAACAGATACCGTATATACTTGAGTATAAGCCGACCCGAATATAAGCCGAGGTACCTAATTTTACCACAAAAAAATGGGAAAAACTATTGACTCGAGTATAAGCCGAGGGTGGGAACACCAGTGGGAAGAATTGTGCCTCATCATTGGTGTCAATGGGAGGAATAGTGCCCCATCATTGGTGCCAGTGGGAGGAATAGTGCCCCATCATTGGTGTCAGTGGGAGGAATAGTGCCCCATCATTGGTGTCAGTGGGAGGAGTAGTGCCCCATCATTGGTGTCAGTGGGAGGAATAGTGCCCCATCATTGGTATCAGTGGGAGGAATAGTGCCCCATCATTGGTGTCAGTGGGAGGAATAGTGCCCCATCATTGGTGTCAGTGGGAGGAATAGCGCCCCATCATTGGTGTCAGTGGGAGGAATAGTGCCCCATCATTAGTATCAGTGGCAGGAATAGTGCCCCATCATTAGTATCAGTGGGGGGAATAGCACCCCATTATTGGTGTCAGTGGAATAGTGCCCCATCATTGGTGTCAGTGGGAGGAATAGTGTCCCATCATTGGTGTCAGTGGGAGGAATAGTGTCCCAACACTGGTGTCAGTGGGAGGAATAGTATCCCATCATTGGTGTCAGTGGGGGGGTGGAGGAATAGTGCCCCATCGTTGGTGTCAGTGGGGGGGAGGAAAAGTGCCCTATCGTTGGTGTCAGTGGGGGGGAGGAATAGTATCCCATGATTGGTGTCAGTGGGGGGTGGAATAGTGCTCCATGATTGGTGTCAGTGGGGGTTGGAATAGTGCCCCATCATTGGTGTCAGTTGGGGGGGGGAGGAATAGTGCCCAATCGTTGGTGTCAGGGGGGGGAGGAAAAGTGCCCCATCGTTGGTGTCAGTGGGAGGAATAATGCCCCATCATTGGTATCAGTGACACCAATGATGGGGCACTATTCCTCCCACTGACACTTGCTGACCCCTGTTCCAGTATGGTGCTGCTGCAGCCAGCATATGTGGTTGCAGCAGCACCTAAGCACGGCACACTTACCTGCATCTCCTTCACTCGATCTTCGCGGGGCCGCTCAGCTCCGCCTCCTCGCCAGTGATTGGCCGCCTGTGTGCCTTTCCTGAGCTACAGTTCTGGCGGCCAATCACCGGTGAGAAGGCGGAGCCGAGCAGCCGCGCGAACATCCAGTGGACGAACCGAATGAAGGAGCAGCCGCGCTTCCTGGACCGGATCGTCGTGGGACCGGAGCCAGGTAAGAGACAGCAGCCCCCTGCCCACCCCTGTACTTACCGTAGTTTCCCTTCTGTTGGAAGGGGGGGGGGGAGCCATCTGCAGACGTTGACTCGAGTATAAGCCGAGGGGGCCGTTTTTAAGCACAAAAAATGTGCTGAAAAACTCGGCTTATACTCGAGTATATACGGTACGTACCTGTCCCTCAATCCAGTGGTGTTCTTACCACAGCCGGTTTCATTGGCCGTCCTCTTTCCCCATCTTGGCTGAGGCCTGCACTAAGACATCCAGGATTGTATTGGGCTTAGATGTGGCGCTATGGACCATCCTGGGGATGCCTGAGAGATCCCCAAGGTGAGGGAGAGTGGTGGAGGATCAGTAGCGGGCCGGGTGTCACTGGTGAGCAGCTGTGTGTGCCCGAGCGGTGTGGAGCTTCAGGCTGTCATGTCCAGTGCGGAAGACTTTGCACATGCGACCCTCAGACGTTATAACTTTCACGTAAGTCAATTCATTTACACATATTGGGATTTTTTTTAGCAAAGACATGTCACAAAATACATTTTGGTCTAAATTTATGAAGAAATGTGATTTTTTAAATTTTTTTACTGGATGTTTTATAGGAAAAAGTCCTGCTAGATTGATCAGGCCCTCCTAACCCTCTTGTATTGAACTGTATTGTTGCTGTATTGTCTCCCGTTATATTGTAAAGTGCTGAGCAAACTGTTGGCGCTATATAAATCCTGTATAATAATAATAATAGGACAATAATCAAAAATATATATATTTTTTTCAAAATTGTCGGTCTTTTTTTGTTTATAGCACAAAAATTAAAAATTCACAGGTGAAAGAAAGCTCTATTTGTGGGAAAAAAAGAACATAAAGTTAATTTGCATGACTGCGCAATTGATAGAGTAATGCAGCGCTGTATCACAAAAAATGTCCTGGTCAGGAAGGGGGGTAAATCCGCTGGAGGGCAAGTGGTTAAAGCAGAACTTCCCCTCTTGGGTGGAGCTCCGCTTTAATCTGGCCATACATGTGGCAATTTTTAGCTATTTTCGACCACTTTCAATCTCCCAGAAATCAAAAATGCGATGGCATGTAGTCACCAGAAATCCACTGCCCACGAGTGTACTTGACCACCAAAATTAATTTGATTGAGAAGTCAAAACTGGATGAAAAGTTGACAGCTTCAGTATAGTTAACCCCTTCCCACCAAGCCCTACAGTTCCTTTAACTGAGCATGGGATGAGGGGGGGCAGAAGGTCTGCCCGATCACGTAAACACTGTGATTGGCTGTCACAGTGGTCACATGGTGAGCCACCAGACCCACTGGCTCGCCATCATTACTAGAGACCTGGAACCAGGGGCGGACTGACCATTTGGAAACTTGGGCACTGCCCGAGGGCTCGGGGTCAGTAGGGGACCCCATGAGATGCACCTGGTACCTTTTTCATAGGCTTTTTTGAGTTTGGGCAAGGACACAGGGGCCCCATGATCCCCTATTGCCCGGGGGCCCCATGAGTTGTCAGTCCGCCCCTTCCTGGAGTTGTCTTTGACAGCTCAGTCCCTGTTCTAGGAGCACGCAGTGAACCTCCTCTCAGCACAGAAACTTCAGTTGCTCATTGACACATATCTTTGGCATGGGGTGTTAAAGCCCACCCTCTTTTTTGACGCCACACACATGCATTACATGGCTGGTAAGAGGTTAATTTTAACTGAAGTTAAAAAAAGGATAATATGGCAGTTTCTTTGAAAATGATTGGATAAAGGCAATTTCAATCCTGTCTTTCTGTGGTCAATCAAAACCATCATTTTATACTTTTGCAATTGTGACAAAAGTTGGGTTTGAAAGGTTGATTGCTGTATTAAACTAGCATGTGCATGGCCAGCTTTAGTGTGAATCATCTCAAGTACCCTTCAACATATCCTAATTTTTCCTTCATAACAATGTTCCCAACACAACCTCTCACATGATAAACGACAAAAGCGATTTATTCAAATCTGTCTGAAATATAATGTGCAGTTTATTAAAATGTAAGTCTGGAAAATGAACAAATGAAATTACCACCCGAGTCAAATGTTCGCTCTGGATTGTATGTGCCAATGGTTGGATAAAAACTAGCCTGGCAAACATCACGTGGGTTCTGGCTCCCAGGAGCATCATGGATATTTCACATCTTTACAAATATAGCAAATAATAGACATGTGGTTTTGTTTTGTTACAAATCGATTTTCAGACGAAAATTTGATTTTTGAAGATTTGGATGTACACGAACCTCCAAATGGACATAATAACAAAAATCAACAAATTTTTGTTAACCAAATTACCGTATGTAGTTGTTTCATTCATTTCATTCAGATTATATCACATGATGCAATAGTAGTTCAGGCCCATGGGGAAATTAATTCAATTTTTGAGTTAGTTCGATAATCCGGATTCAAGCAAATTTGTGATATATATTGTAATTATCCTTGTCATTCAGTTCAGTTGCACAGTCTAATGCAATTCTGCATTATATTTGTTCAGTTGCATCCGAAAATATCGAATAGTTTCAATATATGAATAATGAATCCACCCCAAATATCAAAACTGAAAACTAATATGTAGCAATCTTCCCAAAAAAATGCTAATTTTTTCTAATCCACCCAGAAAACAAATATCCAAAATGAATGCCGAAGATACTAAACAAATCCCAAAAACTAATTGGTTTAACCACTTGCCCTCCAGAGGATTTACCCCCCTTCATGAGCAGACCATTTTTTGCAATACGGCGCTGCGTTACTTTAATTGTCAATTGTGCGGTCATGCAATGCTGCACCCAAATTAAATTTATATACTTTTTTCCCCCACAAATAGAGCTTTCTTTCGGTGGTATTTGATCGCCTCTGCGTTTTTAATTTTTTGCGCTATAAACAAAAAAATATAGACAAATTTGAAAAACAATATATTTTTGACTTTTTGCTATGAAACATATCCAGTAAAAAAATTTAAAAAATCAAATTTCGGCATAAATTTAGGCCAAAATGTATTCTGCTCCATGTCTTTGCTAGAAAAAAATCCCAATATGTGTAAATTAATTGGCTTACGTGAAAGTTATAGCGTTTACAAATGGCGGTATATACAGTGAGGAACAAAAATATTTGAACACCCTGCGATTTTGCAAGGTCTCCCACTTAGAAATCATGGAGGGGTCTGAAATTCACATTGTAGATGCATTCCCACTCCGAGAGACAGAATAAAAAAAAAATTCAGGAAATCACATTGTATGATTTTTAAAGAATTTATTTGTCTTGCACGGCTGAACATAAGTATTTGAACACCTGAGAAAATCAGTGTTAATATTTGGTACAGAAGCCTTTGTTTGCAATTACAGAGGTAAAACTTTTCCTGTAGTTCTTGACCAGGTTTGCACACACTGCAACAGGGATTTTGGCCCACTCCTCCACACAGATCTCTAGATCTGTCAGGTTTCGGGGCTGTCGTTGAGCAACACGGAGTTTCAGCTCCCTCCAAAGATGTTCTATTGGATTTTGGTCTGGAGACTGGCTAGGCCACTCCAGAACCTTGATATGCTTCTTATGGAGCCACTCCTTGCTTATCCTGGCTGTGTGCTTCGGGTCGTTGTCATGTTGGAAGACCCAGCCACAACCCATCTTCAATGTTCTGACTGAGGGAAGGAGGATTTTGCTCAAAATCTCACAATAAATGGCCCCATTCATCCTCTCCTTAATACAGTGCAGTTGTCCTGTCCCCTTCGCAGAAAAGCACCCCCAAAGCATGATGTTACCACCCCCATGCTTCACAGTAGGGATGGTGTTCTTGGGAAGCAACTCATCCTTCTTTTTCCTCCAAACATGACGAGTGAAGTTCAGACCAAAAAGTTCTACTTTGGTCTCATCTGACCACATGACTTTCTCCCATGCCTCCTCTGGATCATCCAGATGGTCATTGACAAACTTCAGATGAGCCTTTACATGTGATGACTTGAGCAGGGGAACCTTCCGTGCAATGCATGATTTGAAACCATGACGGCGTAGTGTTCTACCAACAGTGACCTTTGAAACTGTGGTCCGAGCTCTCTTCATGTCATTGATCAGCTCCTCCCTTGTAGTTCTGGGCTGATTCCTCACCTTTCTTATCATCAGTGATACCCCACGAGGTAAGATCTTGCATGGAGTCCCAGTCTGAGGGAGACTGACAGTCGTCTTTAGCCTCTTCCATTTTCTAACAATTGCTCCAACAGTTGATCTATTTTCACCAAGCTGCTTGGCCATATCCCTGTAGCCCTTTCCAGCCTTGTGGAGGTCCACAAGAAGATTCATTTTTGGCGAGATACTCCCTAAGGGTTAAATATGTGTAAATGGATGCAGACCCTGCAGCTATTCTCAATAGAACACCGAGAGTGCACCAGGTGGTTATAATGAACCAGACCCTCCCATTCAGAATCAGTATCCAAAAGGCACAGTCAAACAAACGGCTTTTTCTTCACAGCAGAAACAAGCAGGAATTTGCTGCAAAGTTTGTTAAAATCCTTGCAATTTGCATTGATCAACTGGCAGTGCTTTTTTTTTATTTAAAAGCAATCATAGTGGCTGATTAGCTGTTGGATTGCTTTTACAGTAGGTGGGAGGGAACGCAGGGTTATCCTAGAACTGGCCGGCGAACGGAAGGTCCCAAGGCATCTCTATTGTCTAGGAGACAGGAAGCAACATCATGACATCACTTTCGGTTGTGGCAGATGTAAACACTGCCTTTTTTTGTAAAGCATGAGATCAATGTTTTTTTTTTTTATCTCATGTTTTCCAGGTTCTCCATAAAGAGGACCTGTCATCCCTTATTTCTGTCAGAAGGGATGTTTATATTTCTTGTTATAGGAATAAAAGTGATAAAAAAAATTATAGGACAGTGTAAAAATGAAAATAAATACAATAAATAATGACATTTTTTTTTTTTTTAAAGCGCCCTTATCCTTTTGTGCTCACACGTAGAAGCAAACATATACACAGGTCGCACACACATTTGTAAACGGTGTTCACACCACACAACCGCGAACATTATAGCAAGAGCAATAATTCTAGCACTAGACTTACTCTGTAACTCTAAACTGGTAACCTGTAAAAATGTTTAAAGAGTGCCCTATGGAGATTTTTAAATATTCCAAAAGTGTGCAAAATTTTAAAGAGTTACATGTTAGGTATCTATTTACTCGGCATAACATCATCTTTTATCATTTACAAAAAACTGTGTTGCGTATTGTGTTTTTTTGCATTAAAATTCACAAAAATCTATTTAAAAAGAAAAAAAAATGCATTTGAAAAAACTGCTGCACAAATACATAAAAATTGCAGTGACCACCATTTTATTCTCTAGAGCCTCTCCAAAAAAAAAAAAATCATATATATATATATATATATATATATATATATATATATATATATATACCGTATTTGCCGGCGTATAAGACGACTGGGCGTATAAGACGACCCCCCTACTTTTCCTGCTAAAATGTAGTGTTTGGGCTATACTCGCCGTATAAGACTACCCCTCTTCCAATGCACACCAGTGGGAGGAATAGTGTCCCATCATTGGTGTCAGTGGGAGGAATAGTGCCCCATCATTGGTATCAGTGGCAGGAATAGTGCCCCATCATTGGTATCAGTGGGAGGAATAGTGCCCCATCATTGGTATCAGTGGGGGGAATAGGTGCCCCATCATTGGTATCAGTGGCAGGAATAGTGCCCCATCATTGGTATCAGTGGCAGGAATAGTGCCCCATCATTGGTGTCAGTGGGAGGAATAGTGCCCCATCATTGATGTCAGTGGGAGGAATGGTGTCCCATCATTGGTGTCAGTGAGGGGTGGAATAGTGCCCCATCATTGGTGTCAGTGGGGGGTGGAATAGTGCCCCATCGTTGGTGTCAGTGGGGGGGAGGAATAGTGCCCCATCGTTGGTGTCAGTGGGAGGAATAGTGCCCCATCGTTGGTATCAGTGGGAGGAATAGTGCCCCATCATTGGTATCAGTGACACCAATGATGGGGCACTATTCCTCCCACTGAGACTTGCTGACCCTGTTCTCGTATGGTGCTGCTGCAGCCAGCATATGTGGTTGCAGCAGCACCTCTACACAGCACACTTACCTGCTGCTCCGGCACTCAATTTTCGCGGGGCCGCTCGGCTCCGCCCCCTCGCCGGTGATTGGCCGCCTGTGTGCCTTTCCTGAGCTACAGTTCTGGCGGCCAATCACCGGTGAGGAGGCGGAGCCGAGCAGCCGCACGAACATCCAGTGGCCGAATTGAAGGAGACGCCGCACTTCCTGGACCGGATCGTCGTGGGACTGGATCCAGGTAAGAGACATCAGCCCCTGCAAACCCCTGTACTTAATGCCGCAGCCCCCCTAACATGTGTACCGGCGTATAAGACGACCCCCGACTTTTGAGAAGATTTTCAAGGGTCAAAAAGTCGTCTTATACGCCGGCAAATACGGTATATATAATGTTTGGGGTTCTAAGTCATTTTCTAGCAATAAAATGCTGATTTCTACTTGTAAACAAAAAGTGTCAAAATAGGCCTGGTTAATACTTACCCACCCAGTGGTCATCAAGTCCTGCCTTTGCTCTCTTTCATGGCAATGGCCACCACTGATATCTGAAACTGTTGGTTGTGTTGGATGCTTGGTTTCCCACTGGGTGGTGTGGATTCATTTCACCTGCTGGCTACTATCTCACTACAGACATGTAGTAGAGGTCGGCTGGTGGACCACTGCACACAGCGGTAGACATGCTATCCAGCACACCTAGAAGTTTTGGATAGCAGCTGCAACTACAGCACTGCAAGAGAGCAAGTTTAACCTCTTTGTTACATTTTCAACACCTTATTTAACACGGTTCTATAGGTTCAGTTTTTTTAATCTATCAACAAGATTGCTTTTAAGTTAGCAAATTTTAGGTTATGTATAACTATATAGTTTAGGCCATTTCAAAAGTTTATCCTTTGGGGATGACAAGCCAGTGAGTAGACAACAGTAAATTGATGGATAGATAGATGATAGGTGGGTAGATAGATGGATGGACAGAGATACAAATGGATAGATGGATTAATAGAAGGATTAAAAGATGGATTGAAGATTGGATGGATGGATTTGCAAATGGATAGGTGGATTAATAGGATTGATAGAAGGATTGAAGGATGGATGGACAGAGTTAAAAATGGATGTATGGAATGATGGATTGATGGATGGATTGAAGAATGTATGATAGGCATCAAAGTGGCTTAGTGGTTAGCAGTCCTGCAGGTTAATTGGACCTAGAGAGAGAGATAGGAACCTTAGATTGTAAGCTCCTTGAGGTCAGGAATTTATGGGAATGTACAATAGGTAAAGTGTTCCGTATATTGTCAGCACTATATATGGAAAATACCTGTAATAAATAAAACAGATAATAATGGGTTGTGTAATAATTCTGTTTTGAAGACAACATTGATACTCATGCAGCTATTCTATTCCTTCACATATTTAAATACACATTTTAATCTTTCAGGCAGCATTTAATCCAAGTGCAAAAAAGATCATCGCAAGCCATGTAAATCAGGGAGGTGTGAACTGGGCTTGTGAGCAGGATTTTTCCTTTTTTCCTCGCAATGATTAACATGCAGCAGCTTCTGTTCCTCTCCTCCTGTCAGGCTCTGCTGCTTGTCTGTGGGTTGGCAGGAGGGAATTATCATTTTCTTACAGCAGCCTCTGCCATCACAGATAGGGGAGAAAGAGGGGGAGGAAAAAAGTGAGGTCAATTAGCTAATTTAGCTTGGACCACCATACACAGAGGCAACAGAATGTAATTTAACTTATCTCTTCGTTACAAGAGATGCAAAGCCACAAAGAATTGCATGTTGCAGATTTTTTTATTTACTGGTTGGTTTCATGCATGGATGGAAGCCTGGAAGATATTCAGCTCATATCAGGGACAGGACATGTGAGGATTCTAGATGGACTCTACATATGGTCAGCCTGAGTTTAGGATAACAGGTATGCAAGCTCCTGAGTGATACAACATGGACCAAGAATCTCAGTGATACAACGTGGATCAAGCACCTGAGTGATACAACATGGACCAAACACCTAAGTGATACTACATGGACCAAGCATCTGAGTGATACAATATGGACCACACACCTAAGTGATACTACATGGACCAAGCATCTGAGTGATACAACATGGACCAAACACCTAAGTGTTACTACATGGACCAAGCACCTGAGTGATACTACATGGACCAAGCACCTGAGTGATACTACATGGACCAAGCACCTGAGTGATACTACATGGACCAAGCATCTGAGTGATACTACATGGACCAAGCACCTGAGTGATACTACATGGACCAAGCATCTGAGTTATACTACATGGACAAAGCACCTGAGTGATACTTCATAGACCAACCACCTGAGTGGTACAACATGGACCAAGCACCTGAGTGATACTACATAGACCAAACACCGGAGAGATACAACATGGACCAAGCACCTGAGTGATACTACATAGACCAAACACCTGAGAGATACAACATGGACCAAGCACCTGAGTGATACTACATACACCAAACACCTGAGAGATACAACATAGACCAAACACCTGAATGATACAACAAGGACCAAGCACCTGAGTGATAAAACAAGGACTAAGCACCAAAAGGATTGAGCTTCATAGACTTCATCAAGAGGAGGATGCTGTATTGATATCAGCACTCCATGACTTCAGATTTATTGTACTTTTATGACATATGAAGCATATACTTTATTTTTATATCTTTATCTTCTGCTGTATCTCCCGTATGTGTCTTTTCTGGCCAACAGATGTAAGATCTCAAATCATGTTGAGTTCATATTCTGTGTAATGGGCTTTCGTTTATTGATATGGTCTTATCGTATAACAGAGAAATGACAAACGTGCTGCTTTGCTGAAATGTTAGTGGTGTTTTAAATATGCATGTACTTAAAATATACCAAAGATCTGGTTCTTGCTGTTATCTCATGTATACATATTCATAGGTATAGATTTCTGTCTAACTATGCCTTTCTGTGCATCTGATTACTGTGCCAAAGTTCTGTGGAAATGTCTAATAGACAATAAACACTTCAAATCATGTACCGATCTGTGAAGTGTTTTTGAATGGCCAGCATATGGTACATAATTCCATACAATAAGCGTAAGTGGTTGTAAAGACTGCAATCTAGAAGACGATTAAAGGAACACTACACTAGATGATGACGATAAAGTTTTGTGCAGGAAACACATACCAATTTCTACTCACACGCTGTTCTCCTTTTTTTAGCCAGATGGGAGCTTTGTGGTGGTCACTTAGATATGGGATATAATTTTGCATCAATTAGTGATATTTGATAACCAGCTGTTGATGACTCCTCTATTTTGGACATAATTAGACATAATAAGGCATTTATTGACAGTTATCAAGTGAATCATTTAATTAGATCTGGCAAAATAATTGCAAGAAAATTAGTATTGTGTGTAGTCAACTTTACAATCTGCTTGTATTTAATGAAATAAAAAAAGTCAACTTATACAGTCAGTATATAATTCAGCCATCCAGTTTTGTAAATACACTGGAGTTTTGACAAGCCCACACACATTCAGACTTCTTTACATTTTTTAACATAATAGATTGTAAGCTCTTCTGAGCAGGGCCCTCCTAACCCTCTTGTCTTTAATCGTATTGTAACAATTTTCTTGCATTGCACAAAATGTTGTCAATATAAAAATCCTGTATAGTAATATTAAAAATATTAAAGAAGAGTTCCACACCCCCCCCCAAAAAAAAATTGAAAGTCAGCAGCTACAAATACTGTAGCTGCTGACTTCAAGTATTAGGGCACTTACCTGTCCAGGGATCCGGCAGTGTCCTCACCCGAGCCAATTCTTCAATCGGCTATTGGGTGCTGGCGCCGTCATTTTCACTAAGGGAAACTGACAGTGAAGCCTTGCAGCTTCACAGCCAGTTTCCTACAGCTCATGTGGGAAGCTTGCTGTGCTTTTTGAGTGGGCCACAGTCTTCTGGGACCTGTGAAGTTTCCCAGAAGACTGTGGGGGAAGGAGGAGGGCCAGACCTCCGGGTCAGTTTGCCGCGGCAAAATGAGCCAGAAGTGGGAGCAGGTACCTGTCAAAACCAGGTACCCAGCCCCCCCAAAAGGTGTCAAATGTGGCAGTGGGGGGAGGTAGACAAGCAGAGATTCCTCTTTGGGGTGGAAATCCACTTTCATAATAATAACATATTGAACCATCTGATTGTAACATGTGGCCAGCTTTAAAGTAAACGTAAAGGCAATCTTTTTTTTAGGGCAAAATAATAGGCTTCCTTGTGCCACATCCATTATATACAGAAAAAAGTGCCAGACAAAGATTGTACGGGCAGAATGGCAGATTTTTTAGGCATAGTGAGAGACCAAACTATCGTGTCAACCACTTGCCCTCCAGAGGATTTACCCCCCTTCCTGACCAAGCCGTTTTTGTGATACAGCGCTCCGTTACTTTAACTGAAAATTGCGCTGTCATGCAAAGCTGCACCCAAATGAAATTTATATCCTTTTTCACCACAAATACAGCTTTCTTTTGGTGTTATTTGATCGCCTATGCAGTTTTTATTTTTTTGCACTATAAAAAAAAAGATCAACAATTGTGAGAAAAAAAAAAATATTTATGAGTTTTTGCTATTAAACATGTCCAGTAAAAAAAATTAAAAAAATCAAATTTCATCATAAATTTAGTCCAAAATGTATCCTGCTACATGTCTATGCTAAAAAAAATCCCAATACATGTAAATTAATTGGGTTAAGTGAAAGTTATAGCGTCTACAAATGGCGGTATAGATACTGACATTTTTAAATTTTTTTATACTATCCCGCTATAAGTCACGATCAGCGACTTATAACTGGACCGCGGTGGGCATTCTGACACTGGAGGAGAACTGACTAACTGTCACTGACTTCCCTAGTGACACCAATACAGTCATCAGTGCTAATAAAAAGCACTGACACTGTACTAATGACACTGGGCAGGAAGAGGTTAACATCTGGGGCGATCAAAGGGTTAACTGTGTTGTTTGTTGTGCTTTAGTGTGCATAGTAGAGCAGTACAAAGCAATGTGCAGAAGCTGACAAGGGAGAGATCTATATTGTTTACATGCAGGTCTCTCCTCCGTCAGTGATACACAGCGATCGCCAGGTGTCGGTGGGGAATCACTGGCCGGGACCTGGTGATCGACAGGTGAGGCAGACAATGCGCATGCCCCCTACCCAGAATTGCAAAATCACATATCTATACGTGATTTTGCGTACCCCTGCCACCCTGTAGCAGTATTTCTACTATAGGGTGGTGGGAAAGCAGTTAAAAATTAAAATTTTATTTACATAAAGATCATCACAGACAAGATAAAACATGAAATCCAGGACACTCTGTCAAAGAGAGGAATAATCCCTGGCATTACCCTTTACATCTTATGCAGTACATATAACCATATGGAATAATTCTTCTTAGAACAAAAAATATGTGCACAATCAATTATATAACAAAATGATATATTTACATATAATATTCAAACATTTATTATTGGGCTTACATTGGAAAGCGGAAGTCAGTGATAACCAGTCTAAGGGCGGACATAGGGGACTCAAATGCAGATCACTCAGTTAGGGTGCAAGGGAACCAATCAGCATATATCTAGAATCCTACAGAAGGAGCACATAACACCACCAGCAAGATGTATATACTGTATATATTTATAAGTTTGCATCTACCCATTACCTAAAACTCGATACCCAATATATCAACTAATGCAATGATCATAAATTGTTCCACATGTGAGATGGAATGAGATGTTACCATGCAATTTGGGTGCCCGCAAACGAACTGCATTTGTGAAATTGTTAATTTTGTGGAGAAATCTGCTTTGTCTAAAACATTCTACTCAACCTTATTCAGAACTGCAAGACAGCAGATGGACCTGCAGAACAGAACATTCATTCCAAAAACAATAGTTATGCGCAGAAGACACCTTCCATGTACCAGGTCCTATCTCTCTTGTTAAGTCTCAGGTGATTGTTTCTTCCATTGAGATTATTAATATCCTGATTGGTGAGCATTGTTTCCGTGCATATTGACCATATTACCTCACCATCATCTTCTAGTCAAAACAGGAGACTTGAATGGCACACTAATTAATTAATTACAATGACATAGTTAGTCTGGCTGAAAAAAGACAAAAGTCCATCCAGTTCAACCATTAAAAATAAAAGTTATAATCCTATACCCACAGTTAATCCAGAGGAAGGCAAATAAAACCCACCAAAGCATGATCCAATTTGCTCCTGCAGGGAAAAAATTCCATCCTGATCCCCCGAGACGCAATCAGATATTCCCTGGATCAACTTTACCTATAAATGTCAATGCCTGTATTACCAATTAATATAGGAAAAACAATGACAGCTAAAAGTGCCAAACTAATTCATGGAAATAGTGAACAGGACCTACAGAAAAGTTGTATAAACAAGTTTTGGTGTAAAACTGAAAAAAAAAAAAGCTCTACAGATCAACCTGGTTAGGGTTTTTGGCAACCATTGACTATAGATGTCTACATGCCTTGTCTACATGGTCAAATGAGGAAGAGTTAATGAAATAGCCAACAAGGATTATTTAGTAAATGTACACTGTGACATAAGTTATTTACAGGTTGTTTTTTTATTCAATTGATGTATGATTCAATCAAAATAAAAGAATCAGAAATTAATCGAAAAGCCATAACTTCTCTTCCCATCGATTTAGACTCGGTTTAGATTGGATTCGTTCAAACTGAGCCAGTCATCCAGGGCAGGACACTATTAGTTCTTTTGCATCAGTCAGCAAAACTGAGATACTTTGTTCATAAATATAATGAATCGATCAGATTTCTGTTTATGTGGAAACAGATATAATCAATAACTTATGGTTGTAAATTACAATCATATCTTAACTATCAAAATCGACTTCCCTACGTTGGACATATCTATGAAATGGATTATAAATTATAGATTGAAAGAGTTTGATTGGAAAATAAATTCATCATTTATTGAAGTGTATATAGCCATTATTAGATCTGTTTGTTCTTCATAAATTTAGGCCAAGATGTATTCTGCTCAGGGGCGGACTGACCATTTGGAAACTCGGGCACTGCCCAAGGGCCCGGGGTCAGTAGGGGGCCCCATGAGATGCCCCTGGTACCTTTTTCATAGGCTTTTTTGAGTTTTGGCAAGGACACAGGGGCCCCATGATCCCCTATTGCCCGGAGGCCCCATGAGTTGTCAGTCCGCCCCTGATTCTGCTACATTTCTTTGGTGAAAATAACCCAAATCAGTATTTATTATTTAGTCTGTAGGAAAGTTATAGAGTTCACAAACTATGTGATATATCTGAAAATGGATCAATCCTGAAGTACTGATGGCCAATCTAATTTCTTGAGGCCCAAAAATGTCAGAAGAGTACAGATATCCCCCAAATGACCCCTCTTTGCAAAGTAGACAATCTGACGTATTTCATAAGAGGCATGGTGAGTTTTTTGAAGTTGTAATTTTTTTTTGTCATAATTTTTCGGAAAATGAAGAAATTAAAAAAAATATATTCACAATTGTTTTTTACATACTGTCACCAGTGCAGTACAGCATCATCATATAACTGGTGTGCTGGTGATCAGGGACACTGACTGGTGACAGTACGATAATTAAAAAAATTGATAATTTGTTTAAATTTGTTTTATTTTTTTATTACATTTTTTTCTCTTTTTTTAAGATTTTTTTTCATATTACACTATGACCAAAGTAGTATAATGTTACCATAGTAACATTGTACTTCTTTGGGGAAGTGATCAGTATTTCTTTGCTAAAAGCAAGCATTTAACTGAATGAAATCGATTCATTCAGTTTTTTTTGTTGTGATTAGCTGTGATTTGCCATGGCTAATCACATGACACATATGGGCTGTGACTGGCCCAGCCTATGCATGTGATTACTGTTACCATTCACAGCTAGACACACTTGTATGCAATGGATGGCATAAAAGGAAGTCATTCATTGTATACAACTGTCATGTGACCTGCTGTGATTGGTCATAGCAGGTCACACAGTACCGGCAACGGAGCCTGTACACAGATCTGTCATCGGCCGTGTCCGAGGTACACAGCCGGTGACAGATCTCGCCACAGCAGGGCCCTGCAGTGCGATCCAGGAAGGACATCATATGATGCCCTCCCGGAGGGACGAGAGGTTCGCTTGGCCGTCATTTGACTATAGGCTGGGTGGGAAGTGGTTAAATAACCTCAGACCTGGCAGAAGGCAAAGTTTCAATACTTTACTTAAGAAAGTAAGTACTTAAGACTCCAAGTATAACAAGGTCCACAGTATAATAGAACAGTTCGTATCCCTACATCCATGTAGTAAAAGGTCCACCAGTGTCAATCCCCAGTGTCTTCAGGGTTAACCCCAGGTCCCAATGATCTCCTACCTCTTCTATTACAGCAGGCTCACAGAAGTTAGCAACAGCGAACAGCATTGTGGGTAGCTATGACTTCCCAAGAAGAGCTCAGCTTCCAGCTTTCCACTCCAGACCACTGTCCCTGTCCAGTGGGTCAGACCAAAAAAGCCAGCCAAGAGAAAAACCCAAGGTTAACCCTTACTCTTCCGTCCTGGGCAGCACCTAACTAGCTCAATTGCAACTCACTTACATGCAGTGCACTATGTGTTCTGACACCTTTTTATTAAAACCAGTGTGAACTTTTTCATTGGACTACATGGGACATCCTTCGCCCCTCAAGTGCATCAACGAGCCTTGGCCACCCATGCACCTGTGGCTGGTTCTCCTTCCTTGGACCACTTTTGGTAGGTCCTGGCTACTGCAGACCGGGAACATCCCACGTGAGCTGCAGTTTTGGAGTTGCACTGACCTAGACGTCTAGCCATTATAATTTGGCCCTTGTCAAAGTCAATCAAATCCTTACCCTTGCCAATGTTTTCTGCTTTCAACACATTAACTTTTGGGACAACATGTTCACTTGCTACCTAATATATCTCACCCACTTTCACGTACCCTTGTAATCTTATTCACGTTACTTGTTAGGGGTCATAATGTTATGACTGATCAGTGTATAAGCAACATTGGACTTTCTTTCCTTTTCAGGTTGGTCACATTTTTGTGAAATATGGAGGATTCACAGGAATCAGGAATCTCCCTTCCACAGTGCCACCCAGTCTCCCACAATATGCACCAGCCCCCTCTCATGCTTCTCAGCCTACTGCAGAGCCTTCATTCCCCCATAGGGCCCCAAATCTCCAACATTGTCCTACATTTTCCTCCTTCCACAGTGCCTCTAAAAATTTCCCACCCTCCTGAGAAGACCCCCAGCCTTTCCAGAGACCCCATCACCCCAGTTTCTCCCAGCCCCTCCAGAAACCAATACAAGGCCAGCAAGTCTGCTAGAGAGTCTTATAACCCCCTCAAGACCCCCTATGCCCCCTACAGTGACACCCATCCCCATTCAGGGCTTTCCAGAATTTAAAGACATTTTTAATTTCCATACTTTTATTTTATGAGTGGATCTGGGTACTCCGGTTTCCTCTCACGCTCTAAAGACATGCTGGTAGGTGAATTGGATCCTGTATAAATTGCCCCTAGTATGTGTATGTAGGAATGTAAGTCAGGGACTTCAGATTGTATGCCCCTTGAGGGTTAGGGACTGATGTGAATGTACAAAATATATATGTAAAGTGCTGTGTAAATTGATGGCGCTATATAAGTAACTGTAACAGATCTCCACTTCGACTCAAACGTTAGCAAGGTGGAGGTGGATTTCTGGTATGGGCTGGTATTATTACTGTAATTACACCAGCCCATATCAGAACCCCCACCTCCACCTTGCTAGCATCTGAGTTGAAGTGGAGCTCTGTACCCATTACTTATCCAGATACAGGCCCATCCATTTGGTCTGTCAAGAGTTACTCTCATCTCATCAGTCGAGAATACCTTTTGAAAAGTCTGTCTTAAGATATTTCTTGGCCCAGTCTTGACGTTTCAGCGTATGTGTCTTGTTCAGTGGTGGTCGGGTTTCAGCTTTTCTTACTTTGGCCATGTCCCTGAGTACTGAACAGCTCAAACTTCTGGGCCCTCCAGGTAGGTTGCAGTTCTGGAATATGACAGCACCGGAGGATAATGGGTTCCTGGTAGCTTCATGTTTGATTCTTCTCAAATCTTTGGCAGTATTGGTGTCCGTTTATGAACCAGCAGTAATAGATCTCTGCTCAGTTCTCCGGCATTCTCGGAGAACACAGTTCTCCTGTGAATGCCGTTTATGAAGCATATGTAGATCAGTTCTCCAAACACAGGGAGAACGGTCTATAAACGCTGGTAAACGGCTGATTTTACTATAATCTCGCGAGATTACAGTAAAAGATCAGTTTACTAAACAGAGGTAAATTATCTCTGCTTAGTTTGCGGTCCCTCCAATTCTCCAGCTCTGGGCTGGAGAATCTGGAGGGAGAACACAGATCTCCAGTGAAGAGTTGAGCATGTTCTCCTGAGTGTCATAAACTGTGAATGACCAGAGAATAGCTGAGATCCTCTGAATCACAGCTATTCTCTGTGTCATAAAAGGACACCTTATTTGCTATAGGGTGTTGATGTCTTTAGGCCACACCCTCCCTCATTACACAAACACACATCACCTGATATTCCTAAATCCAATAAGCATTCAAGTTTATACAGCTTGGAGTTGGGCAATATGCAGAAAAATGATGATTTGGTCAAAAAAATTAATTTGCCTAATAATTGTGCACACAGTGTATACAAATCCTGTGATTATATTGTTTCCTATGGAATCAAGTGAAAAAGGGGAGATAATTACAATTTTATTTGTTTGGACAGGCACTCTCAATGTCACCTGACTGCTGGCAGCTGTGACAGACTGATGCCTGTATAACAATGAGGCCTGTGAAGTGCTGCTGTATCATGAGACTGTTCTTGCCCGCAGTCCAGAGATCTGACAGTATGCAGGAGCTGGCTACATAAAATAGTTATTTACACTCCATTTATTCATGTGATAACATACGGTTGTAGTCGCCTCCTTTGGAGGATGCTGAAATTGCTTAGCAACACTCTTGGGTCTATTTCTTTAAAGCACCGCACAGCGCACAGATGTGACTTTAATGCTGTTTTCAAGCCCATGGGTTCTTAAGTGCATAATCAACCTTTTTTCTCATTTGGTTATCTAAGTACATGAAATAGTTATCACTTCCCTATTGGGGTAATTTACATTTTCAAATCTTAAGCATGAGAATAAATAAAAGTATCAGGTTAACCGGTAATTTGTCCATGGGTGAGAGCATAATTATTTTTCAAGTATCATATTAACTCCATCAGCCCGTATATGAGCTATAGATCATGCTCTTTCCTTTAGTGGAATTGTGTTTTCAGGTTGGAGTGAATTCTACTGGACTAAGTTATTCAAGGTAGAGCAGCAAAATGGAGGTGATGCCCAACAACAAATCAGGGATCTTTTTGTGTGCTTTTTGTTTTGTTATAAAAAAAAGAAATGTGGGTTTAATTACTAAATGCAATTTGCAAGGTAATATACAGTCATGGCCGAAATTGTTGGCACCCTTGATATTTTTCCTGAAAATCAAGTATTTCACACAAAAAAGGTATTGCATTAACACATGTTTTGCTATACACATGTTTATTCCCTTTGTATGTATTGGAACAAATATAAAACAGAGGCAGAAAAGCAAATATGACATAATGTCACACAAAACCCCAAAAATGGGCTGGACAAAAGTATTGGCACCCTTAACTTAATATTTGGTTGCACACCCTTTGGAAAACATAACTGAAATCAGTCGCTTCCTATAACCATCAATAAGCTTCTGACACCTCTCACCCGGAATTTTGGACCACTCTTCCTTTGCAAACAGCTCCAGGTCTCTCTTATTGGAAGGACACCTTTTCCCAACAGCAATTTTAAGATCTCTCCACAGGTGTTCAATGGGATTTAGATCTGGGCTCATTGCTGGCCACTTCAGAACTCTCCAGCGCTTCTTTGCCATCCATTTCTGAGTGCTTTTTGACGTATGTTTGGGGTCATTGTCCTGCTGGAAGACCCAGGATCTTGGACGCAAACCCAGCTTTCTGACACTGGGCCCTACAGTGCGACCCAAAATCCTTTGGTAATCCTCAGATTTCATGATGCCTTGCACACAGTCAAGGCACCCAGTGCCAGAGGCAGCAAAACAACCCCAAAACATCATTGAACCTCCACCATATTTTACCGTAGGTACTGTGTTTTGTTCTTTGTAGGCCTCATTCCGTTTTCGGTAAACAGTAGAATGATGTGCTTTACCGAAAAGCTCTATCTTGGTCTCATCTGTCCACAAGACGTTTTCCCAGAAGGCTTTTGGCTTACTCAAGTACATTTTGGCAAACTGTAGTCTTGCTTTTTTATGTCTCTGTGTCAGCAGTGGGGTCCTCCTGGGTCTCCTGCCATAGCGTTTCATTTCATTTAAATGTCGACGGATAGTTCGTGCTGACACTGATGCTCCCTGAGCCTGCAGGACAGCTTGAATGTCTTTGGAACATGTTTGGGGCTGCTTATCCACCATCCGGACTATTCTGCGTTGCAATCTTTCATCAATTTTCCTCATCCGTCCACGACCAGGGAGATTAGCTACAGTGCCATGGGTTGCAAACTTCTTGATAATGTTGCGCACTGTGGACAAAGGCAAATCTAGTTCTCTGGAGATGGACTTGTAACCTTGAGATTGTTGATATTTTGCCACAATTTTGGTTCTCAGGTCCTCAGACAGTTCTCGTCTCCTCTTTCTGTTGTCCATGCTTAGTGTGGCACAGACAGACACACAATGCAAAGGTTAAGTGAACGTCTCTCCTTTTTATCTGCTTTCAGGTGTGATTTCTATATTGCCCACACCTGTTACTTGCCCCAGGTGAGTTTACAGGAGCATCACATGCTTGTAACATTCTTATTTATCCGCAGTTGTGAAAGGGTGCCAATACTTTTGTCCAGCCCATTTTTGGAGGTTTGTGTGACATTATGTCGAATTTGCTTTCTTTCCTCCCTTTTTTTGTTTTGTCCCAATACACACAAAGGGAATAAACATGTGTATAGCAAAACATGTGTTAATGCAATACGTTTCGTGAGAAATACATGATTTCCTGGAGAAATATCAAGGGTGCCAACAATTTCGGCCATGACTGTATTATTATTATTATTATAATACAGGATTTATATAGTGCCAACTCAGCACTTTTCAATATAAAGGGGGACAGTACAATTGCAATACAGCTCAATACAGACAGATAGGAACGCCTTGCTCATGGAGCTTACAATCTAAAGGAAGGGCGAGGTGGTACAAAAGGCAATAGCTGTAGTAGATGATCTGATGGAGGTGACTCAAATACAGTTGATAGGTGGAGGTGGGGTAGGCTACCCTGTATAAATGAGTTTTCAAGGATTGCCTAAAGGTGGACAGGGTAGGAGCTTACTGGACATACTGGGGCGGGGAGTTCCAGAGGATGGGAGAGGCTCTGGGGAAGTCTTGGAGGCGAGCGTGGGAGGAAGTAACAAAGGAATTAGAGAGCAGGAGGTCTTGGGAGGAGTGGAGAGCACGATTTGAGCGATATCTGCAGGTAATTTAGACTTGGCTTACCAATCATGTGGCAGCAAAAATACTGTTTTTTTTGTTTGTTCTTTTTTTATTTTCTTTGTACATGATTGGGTATTCTTTGGAAAGTGAATCTTCATCTCATTTACTAAGCTAATGGAAAATTCCACTGGAAAGTACAAATTCCTTTGCAAAGGGAACAGCCTATTTGCCTTTAGTAAATCAACCCCTATTTCTACTCCTTGATTAGGAAGGTTCTTACAAATCAATAGTGAGTTTTGTTTCCCCTGTCCATCACAAATGGCGGTATATATACTGGAATTTTAATTAAAAAATTTTTTATACTAGTAATGGCGGCTTATAACGGGACTGCAGGACTGCAGCAGGCATTATGACACTGTGTGGGAACTTACTAACTGCCACTGACATGCCCAGTGACACCAATACAGTGATCAGTGCTAAAAAAAAAGCACTGACACTGTACTAATGACACTGGGCAGGAGGGGGTTAACACCTGGGGTGAACCAAGGGTTAACTGTGTGCCGTTTTACATGTGCTGTGTGTGTTTTACTAGGGAAACACACTGCCATGTATTTCTCTGCTATGCAGAGAAATACAAAGCAGCATGTCCTTGCTGGCAGAAGAGAGACCTGTGTTGTTTACACACGTCTCTCCCCTGTCAGCTTTGCCCAATGATCTCTGGGTGCCAGTAGGACCTGCTGATTGACGTCCCTAGCTGCCAATGACGGTATGGGTAGGGTGGTGCGCACGCTCCCTACCCAGAAATGCAAATCATGTATATACGTGATTTTGCGCAGCCATGCTATCCTGTAGCAGTAGATCTACTATAGAGTGGCGGGAAAGGGGTTAAAGTGATTATTAACCCTTACATATACCCAGATTGGCCTCAGGTGATACACAGAGAGGAAATAAATCCTCCTGCATACATTGTACTTGTTTATCTGCAGTCTTCTCTTCTCTACACCCGTTCAAAGTGCTGAATTTTAAAGCTTATCTGGGAGTTCAGAAAAGGGGGCGGAGAGCTGAAATGACAATCTGTAGAGCTCAGTGAGGGGAGCTCTGAGATTGGAGGGAAGGGACACCCCCCTCCACAGATACAGAGCTGAGGCTGTCAATCTGCTGGAGGTCCCCCCCTGTCACCATTTTTCTTTTAGTGTCAGGAAAACTTGTCAGAAGTGACTCATGCAGATAGCAGAGGAATGAAACAGCAGACAGACATGACACTTAGTGCTTTTAATTGAGTACACACTTTATATGTTTTGTTCATATTTCATGTATAAGTTTTACAAACACTTTAACGCCATAGCGCTGTCACCTCTCGGCCCTTAAAGAGGTTTCTGATGCCGGGAGGTGGGGCGGGGATTGCTCCATAGTGCTTCTCCTGGTTTCCCCCCGATCCCTACCTTGTCCTGCAATCCCCCGATGTACTCTCGCTGTGTCCTCCAGCCATATCCTCCGGCTGATGCCGGCATCCGTCTTCCAGGTTCCGTTCCCTGCTAGCATCGGTACACACGGGGGCGGAACCAGTGGGAAATTCAAAAAAGTTAAAATATGACATACACGCAATACATTGTAATCTGCTAGACTTACGTTACTGTATCAAACCATTTCACCTCAGTTTTTTCCCTAGTGCTTTGTCCTGTGCCCTGCCTGCATTTTTACCATTCTTTCTGCCTGGAAACTGAGAAACGTCCATGGCATCCAAATAGCGTCCCTTTAGGTCAAAAGCAGTTTCAGACCAGCTAGAAAACAATGATAGTGAATTAGAATCACTTGCAGAATTGAGCGATAGTGATTCGTGGGGAAATACGTCATCAGACACTGACATTATTGAATTAAATGTATTATTATTATATTATTATTTTTTATAATTATTTCTTATAATATATTTTATGATTTTGTGTGTTTATCATACCCGGGATGTTTACTAGACTCTTGTTTGGACAGATTTAAGTGAGTTATTCCTAAGAATTACAGGCCTACAATATAAAACAACAAATTTTCATGCAACACAATGTGCAGCTTTGACATTCAAAAATATTGATTAGTTAGACAACCAGGGAGGTTAAAAAAGGCCTGGATTTTTTCTTGGATACACAGAATATAACTGGATACTAACATTTATAGGTAAAGTTGATCCAGGGAATATCTGATTGCCTCTCAGGGAATCAGGAAGGAATTTTTTTCTGTGCAGGAGCAAATTGGAACATGCTTTGCTGGGAGTTTTTTTTTGCCTTCCTCTGGATCAACTGTAGGTATAGGATTATAACTTTCTTTTTTTAATGGTTGAACTGGATGGACTTTTGTCTTTTTTCAGCCAGACTAACTATGTAGCTATGTAAATGGACAAAAAAGGATGAAAATGGATGTAAACGGATGAAAATGGATGTAAATGGATGAAAAAACTGATGTAAATTGATGAAAAAATGGATGTAAACTGGTGAAAAATGGATGTAAACTGATGAAAAAACTGATTAAATTGATGAAAAAATTGATGTAAATGCATGAAAAAACTGATGAAAATTCATGAAGAAAACGGATGTAAACTGATGAAAAAACTGATGTAAACTGATGAAAAAAATGGATGTAAATTGATGAAAAAAGGATGTAAACTGATGAAAAAAAAATGGATGTAAATTGATGAAAAACGGATGTAAACTGGTGAAAAAATGGATGTAAACTGATGAAAATGGATGTAAACTGATGAAAAAACTGATTAAAATTGATGAAAAAATGGATGTAAACTGATGAAAATGGATGTAAACTGATGAAAAAACTGATTAAAATTGATGAAAAAATGGATGTAAACTGATGAAAAACGGATGTAAACTGATGAAAAAACTGATGAAAATTGATGAAAAAACGGATGTAAACTGATGAAAAAACAGATGTAAACTGATGAAAAAAATGGATGTAAATTGATGAAAAACGGATGTAAACTGCTGAAAAAAATGGATGTAAATTGATGAAAAACGGATGTAAACTGATGAAAAAATGGATGTAAACTGATGAAAATGGATGTAAACTGATCCATTTTTGCCTGTAAAAAACGTGACTGAACTGATGAAAAAAAACGGAACGCCCATGTGAAAGGGGCCTTTTAGCTGCCAGTAACTGTGCCCGGAGCGTGCAGGGCGTGCACTCTTGGCACAGTTCTGTTTACATTCTGGTACGCATATATGCGTTCTCTCGGCGTTAGGGCCCACACGTTGAGAGGCCACATATATGTGTAGCCCTGGCATCAACAGGTTAATCATCACAAGAGACAGGATATAACTCTGGAACATTGGATTACACCTTCAGTATAACAATATTCCTGAATGCTATCCTGTGTCTCGTAATGTTCTCTACAAAACAGATTTTGCAGGTAAGAGATAAATCCTATTGTAACCCTCATGCTGTAACAAACAGTGGCTGAAAATTCTGAAACATTACCTTAGTAAAGAAAGGATAATCTTCACATCAGGCACTGGTCATGTCATCTCTGCAAAAGGATTTTGTGTGACTTTTGTTAGCAGCTTTGATTTCGGCAAACACCACCACGGCATTGATCATGTGGCTTAGTGCCGACAAAATCTTCTTTTTCCTTATTGGGGTAAGATTTTTCATTGTTATCTGCCACTTATTATTTCAACATAACTTTAAAGATGTCTAAATGTGAATTAATTGTAGTGTACAATTCTTCAATAATGGTGAAGAGACACCAATTTGTTCTCAAATCTTGCATGTTTAAGATTTATACAACTCTATAAAACAGAAGTGGCTATTGGACTGCAATAATAGTAATCAAACCCCCTTGTATAAAAGCTATTACTGGAATAAACGCCATTTAAAAATGAAGCAGATTGGCATTTCCACTCTCTGGGATCGATATTGCTGTGAAACCTGGACATTTCATTAGAAAAGGATGAGACAAGTATTCTCCTCTATACTTCAGAATGATTAAAAGAGTACATACTTCATGTATAGAGAAGATTGAAACATTGGCTTCAGATATCACTGCTGGAGATAGCAGAGGATTGCCGGCTGAAAAAAGAGAATCATTTATTGAAGAAGGGCTCCAGACAATTTGTATTGAAGTCGAACTTCAAGAAGATACATTTTTATTGTTCTATGAACGCACATCCTCATGATTGGAAATACGAACAATGCATGCGTGCTGTCATTTCTACAATTTCTACATTCAAGTATTGCACATGGGACAAGCCCAGTTATCATTACATGCTTTAACCCGGGTTTGGCACATCGCATGCGATTCGCACAGGAACAATATTCCTGAATGCTATCCTGTGTCTCGTAATGTTCTCTAGAAAATGGAGATTGCAGGTAAGAGATAAATCCTATTGTAACCCTCATGCTGTAACAGTGGCTAAAAATTCTGAAATATTACCTGTGCGAGTCACATGTGATTTCTGTGCGGTGCAATTTGAGCCATATATTTTGTATGGCTCCAATCTCAACGCAACAAAAAAAGTGCAGGACCCTTTTTTTGTCCGCACCAGAATCAGATCGCATGGGTATTCACTCCTACAGTATGAGATCCGATTCTTCACATCGCTCTGCATTTTGCGAACTGATTTCAGGGTGTCGTTAACTTAAAATACACACCAGCAGTGGTTTGTGTGAACGGGGTGTGATTATGATGCGGTGGGGAAATCACACAGAAACCGGTGCGAATTCTGCACTGCATCAGTGTGAACCTGGGCTTACCCTAGGTTCACACCTAAGTTTTCTGCAGCATTTTGCAGAAACATAATACAGTCCATTTAACATGATTTCCTATGGGACGTGTTCACATCTCCGCGTTTTCACCCAGTGTGTTTTTTGGAAAGGGTCCGGGACTTTTTTGAACGCAAAAAGTTGCATTTTTGGTTCTATAGACTTAAATGGAAACGCTGCATGTATTGCATTTTTTATGCATTTTTAATGTGTTTTGCATTTTAAATCTGCCTAGCCACAAAAAAGACGCAAAAAGCATCAAAAGCACGTTAAAATCGCATACAAAATGCAGATGCAAAAACGCAATGCAGAAAAGGGTCAAACGCAATGTGAATAGGTGTGAACCTAGCCTAAAGGGGGATTTACCCCCCTTCCTGACCAGGCCATTTTTTGCGTTACGGCGCTGTGTCACTTTAACTGACAATTGCACGGTCATGCAACACTGCACCCAAATTAAATTTATGTCCTTTTTTCCCCACAAATAGAGCTTTCTTTCGGTGGTATTTAATCGCCTGTGTGTTCTTAATTTTTTGCACTATAATAAAAAAGCCTGACAATTTTGAGAAAAAAAAAAATATATATTTTTGACTTTTTGCTATTAACCTCCCTGGCGGTATTCCCGAGTGTAGCTCGGGGTAAAATTTCAATACCAAGAGCGGTAACTCCGAGCTACACTCTGGCTTACCCTGCGGCGTTGCTCAGGGAGTCCCTGCAGCGCTTACCTTGTCCTTCGCTCCCGCGATGTGTCCCCTGCAGCGTCCCCGGCTATCTCCTCCGGCCGATGCCGGCATCCGGCTTCCGTGTTCCGGTCCCTGTGACGTCGAGACGTATGGGCGCCGGAACCGGCAGCAAATTTGAAATTTTTAAAAAATGTCATTTTTTAAAAAATTATTATTATATAGTAAAACATTGCTGTTTCAATGCATTTCTCATACATTTTGTCCCGAGTGCTTTGTCCGGCGCCCTGCCTGCATTTTGACTGTTCTTTCTGCCTGGAAACTTAGAAAAGTCCATGGCGTCCAAAAAGCGTCCCTTTACGTCAAAAGCGGTTTTAGACCAGCTAGAGAACAGCGATAGTAAATCAGAACCACTTGCAGAATTGAGTGATAATGATTCATGGGAAATTCGTCATCAGACACTGAAAACGATTTTGTGACTTTGCTCAGCGATGTGCGAATTTGCCTCTGTATTTCAAATTTCAGTGTTTTTGGTTTGATTATATTATTGAATTAAATTTATTATTATATTATTATTTTTTATGATTATTTATTAAATTATAATTTATGATTTCGTGTTTCAAGTTTTATCATATCCGGAATGTTTACTAGACTCTTGTTCGGACAGATTTCAGTGAGTTATTCCTAAAAATTACAGCCTACAATAAAAAACTACATATTTCCACGCAAAAAAAATGTACCACTTTCAGCACCAAAAATCGGAAATAATCATACCGCCAGGGAGGTTAAACATGTTCAGTAAAAAAATTTAAAAAATCTAATTTCGTCATAAATTTAGGCCAAAATGTATGCTGCTCCATGTCTTTGCTAAAAAAAATCGCAATACATGTAAATTAATTGGTTTACGTGAAAGTTATAGCGTTTACAAATGGCGGTATATATACTGGGATTTTTTTTCTTATTTATTATTTTTACTAGTAATGGCGGTGATCAGCGACTTATAGCGGGACTGCGGCGGACATTCTGACACTGGGGGGAACTGACTTGGTGTCATTGACATCCCCAGTGACACCAATACAGTGATCAGAGCTAAAAAAAAAGCACTGACACTCTACTAATGGCACTGGGCAGGAAGGAGTTAACATGAGGGTTAACTGTGTGCTGGGAGTGTTTTACTAGGGGGCAGTGTCAGTATGCTTCACTGTGATCACACTGCGTTGGATGGCTGTGCTGTGCATAGCCATCCAAAGCAGTGTGCCCAAGCTGACAGGGAGGAGAACTGTTAGTAAACTAACAGTGGCTGTGGCTGCAAATGGCGATGCAGCTAGGGCGCGCACCCATGCCGCCCTGTAGCAGTATTTCCCCTCTGACAGCTGAATGTAAAAAGAATTGCCAGCAATTAAAAAAAAAACATGTGGAGTACCCCCTCCCCATCCATACCAAGCCCTTTGGGTCTGGATTTTGATTTTGAGGGGAACCCGCACACCAAAATTTTAAAAAAATGGCTTGGGGGGTCCCTCCTCCCAAAATCCATACCAGACACTTATTAGGGCATGCAGCCCAGCAGGTCAGGAAAGGGGGGGGCGAGCGAACACCCACCCCTTCCTGAACCATACCAGGCCACATGTCCTCAACATGGGGGGGTGCTTTGGGGCTGGGGAGAAGCCACCCCCCAAAGCACCTTGTCCCCATGTTGATGGGGACAAGGGCCTCTTCAACCACTAGCCAGGCTGTGGGGGTCTGCAGGTGGGGGACTTATTGGAATCTGTGGCCCCCCATGAATATGGGGTACATGGTAAAAAAAAGTGTAGTGTAAAAATATGACGGAAGGCAGTCTTTGACAAGTTCTTTATTAAAAACACGAATAGCTGATGTTCGATTCGAACCTATGTTCGTCTCGAACAACAAGCTCAACTCTATCAGTGAACGCATTTCTTGGACCTTCTTCTTCTTCAGGACTGCTAGTACGTTAAAATATACTTTGAGATACAGAATAACATCTATAAAAGAAATGAGAGTGTAAAGAATTATGTTTGAATCCAAAATATACAGTATTCTTGTTAAAGAAAAAAAAAAATGCAAAATACAAAAGATAATCTTAAAATAACCCACACCAAGTGAATCATACTAATAATAACCCATGCTGTCCGCCATAGTGCTGGGAAAAAATGTATTCAAACATGCAAACAACAACATATATAGACATACATTGTAATTTTCAGTTTACAAATGAAAATTCATTGAAAATAATGCCTCGCAATTGCAATAAGAACGGATTAATTGGTTTTTAATGCAGTTACCAATTTTTTTTTTTTTTTTTTTTTTTTTTTTTTAAGTGCACTTTATAAAGAGTTTTGAACAGGTAAGACTTTTTTTTACTTTTTTCTGACCTCTGGAACGGATTAATTGGTTTTCAATGCATTTACACATATTTTATAATCATGTCCCTGTCAGGGGAGGACTGACCATTCAAGCACTCGGGCACTGCCCAAGGGCCCGGGGTCAGTAGGGGGCCCCATGAGTTGTCCCTGGTACCTTTTCATAGGCTTTTATGAGTGTGGGCGAGGACACAGGGGCCCCATGATCCCCTATTGCCCGGGGGCCCCATGAGTTGTCAGTCCGCCCCTGGTCCCTGTGCAGTATTTATGCCTTTAAAGTGCACTTTATAAAGAGTTTTGAACAGATCAGACTTTTTTTTACTTTTTCTAACCTCCGGAATGGATTAATTGGTTTTCAACGCATTTACGAATTAATTTTTAATCATGTCCCTGTACTGTATTTATGCCTTTAAAGTGCACTTTATAAAGAGTTTTGAACAGATAAAAGACTTTTTTTTAACTTTTTTCTGACCTCCGGAACGGATTAATTGGTTTTCAATGCATTCCTATGGGAAACCGCGTTTCGGTTTACAATTTTTTTGCAAGACGAAAAGTCCCGCAGAACTCATTAAATTCGTAAACCGAGGTATGCCTGTATTACATTAAAATACATACAGTCTGTGGATGAACTGCATACAACTTGCACTGGTCCAATAAAAACAAAAAGAATGTGTTATCCCCCTCCTAAATACCGCTTGAATGAACACCTGTCTGTCATATGCGTCCCAACGTGGAGTGCAAACAGGAGGGCAGATCAAAACCTGCCCCAGATGATGCTGGGTGTGATCCACAGCATCACGTGGGAGGGGACACAGTACAGGATAGCAAAAAGCGACTGAATGTGGTCTTCGGGAAGCCCAGTGGTATTTAGGAGGGGAGTAGCACTTCCTTGCTGTTTTTTTTGGACCAGTGCAAGCTGTGTAGGGATGAACCGAGATACTACCAAAATGTGAGAACTACCCTGCCCCTTGTATGTACAGTATGTGTAATCATTGGAGGATATTTTTGCTGGTGCTTCTCTCCTTATCTCCTTGTTTGGGTTTTTTTGCTAATTAGTTTTTAATATGTGCATAATATCTTTGGAGGACATCTTTTTGGAATTAAATCTTTATTGGTGTATGATCTTAAGACTCTTTAGTCAAGTGAATTATTTTATTGGCAATAAAATAAAAATATATATATTCGTCCCACCAGGGGCGGACTGACAACTCATGGGGCCCCCGGGCAATAGGGGATCATGGGGCCCCTGTGTGCTTGCCCAAACTCAAAAAAGCCTATGAAAAAGGTACCAGGGGCTCATGGGGCCCCCTACTGACCCCGGGCCCTCGGGCAGTGCCCATGTTTCCAAATGGTCAGTCCGCCCCTGCCTCCCACACTCCAAAGACATGCTGGTAGGTGAATTGGATCCTGTCTAAATTGGCCCTAGTATGTGTATGTATGAATGTGAGTTAGGGACTTTAGATTGTATGCCGCTTGAGGGTTAGGGACTGATGTGAATGTACAATATATATGTAAAGCGCTGCATAAATTGACGGCGCTATATAAGTACCTGAAATAAATAAATAAATATATATTATCAATGAATGATTTCAGAACATGTGGGTGCCCCCTCCCCTGGCCCCTTTGATACTTCTCCATAGTCCAGGACGATGGAGATGTTTGACCCATAGTCAGTGTGGGGGAGATTTACTAAAACAGATGCACTCAGAATCTGGTGCAGCTGCGTATAGTAACCAATCAGCTTCCAACTTCAGCTTGTTCAATTAAGCTTTAACAATTAAAACTGGAAGCTGATTGGTTACTATGCACTGCTGCACCAGATTCTGAGTGTACCAGTTTTAGTAAATCCCCCCCCCCCCCCCTGTGTTTTTAGGTAATATATGTTGTTGTTTGCATGTATGAATATTTTTTTCCCCAGTACTATGGTGGACAGCATGGGTTGTTATTAGTGTGGTTCACTTTGTGTGTTTTTTTAGGTTTACTTTTTCTGTTTTGTATTTTTTTTCTTTACAAGAATATAGCTTTTGGATTCACATGTAATTCTTCACAATCTTGTTTCTTTTATAGATATTTTTCTGTCTCTCAAGGTATATTCTAACATCTAATAGTAGTCCTAAAGAAGTGTAACGTCTGCAAAAAGTGTTGAGTGATGAGCGTCTATTGCATAACACTTGAGTCAGGAGACAATACACATTGGTGTATGGTTTTAATGTAAAACGATCATTTTTTTTTAAAGGGTAACTCCATTTTAATGGGAAAAAAAAGAGAAATTAAAACAAATAATATAGTGTATACAATTGCAACACAAGTTATATTGTAATTTAATTTATTAAAAATGACCCTTCCTTTTCAATATGCAGCACTGAAATTTTTTGTAAGATGCAATGCAATATGGCTACCTGGAGGCGTTCTGTACACAGATGGTGTACAGAGCGCCCCCCAGATATGTCATTTCCTTCTGGTGTGATTGGCTTACTGATTTCCCAAAAGTCTGCACTCAGATACGTATCAGATTTTGGCCATCCCGGGGACCAAAAATGTCATTTTTGGTGAGATACTCCCAAATGGAGAGCACGTTTACAGGGATGCAGACCCTGCCAATGTATTCATTAGAGCTGTGCATGTGCAGCAGCTGCTAGATAATTATAAAACCACTCCCATACAGATACACTCTGCACATGGACACAGACCAACAAACAGCTATTTCTTCTGAATAACAAAAGGTAGGAATCTGCAACAACATTTGTAAAAATCCTTGCAATGTGCATAGATCACCCAGAGGGGAATGTGTTTTTTTCAACAAAAGTGGAACTACTCTTTAAAGTGTGACTAAACCCCGGACCCTGCATTCACTATATCAGGTCTCTACAGTACACAGAACATGGAAATGCAATTATTTTAGTAAATATAAACTGCCAAATACCTTTTCTCATCAGCAGTCATGTGACTTGGAAGTTGCAAAGCTTCAGTTAAAGTTTTATAAACCCAGAACCCTGCATTCATTATATTTGGTCTCCCACAGTACACAAAACATAGAAAATGCGAAATCCTTTTTATCATCTACAGTTAGAGCAGTCTTGTGGCTTCTACCAGTGTTCAGCAGAGCACTGGTTAAAGTTTCTAGGAGGAGTTTTCTTTCTGCTCTAGGAGGATGCAGAACCCCTGACCTCTGTCTGGACAGTGCTGATTGGCCCTGTGCTGATCACATGCTCTCTCCCATGAAAATAAAACCTCTCTAGCAATGCGCACTAAACTGAACATGTGCAGAGTGTCGCCGCACGATATGTGTTTTCAGGAGATAAGAGGGGGCACTGGAAGAAGGGGAGGATCAGAGAAGTCAGGATCAAACAGCATTTTACACAATGCAGAGGATTAACCCCTTAGGTTCCACAGTGAGTATAACAAGCATGCTTTACTGCATATACAGACTGATTTTACAGTTGTGGGTTTAGTAACACTTTAATGTTTGTAATAAAGATATCTGTGTACAATGAATTGTGAATTAATTAATTAATTAATCCTGGGAAATGGCTCCTAAAAAAAAATCTTTATTTTTTGTTTCCTTTTGGTAAGATATTGTTTGGGATGCTAACCCCAGGAAATTATTTTTCTTGAAAGTTCTAGCATCCTCCAAAGCTCTATGCTATAAAAGTTATCACATTGAATACATCAAATTTTCTATTTCTATCTGTATTCTCACTGAGGAGAGATCCCTCTATCTTTCCATTTGTCCTGGTGACAACTGTCACTGAGATAAAAAGTAATGGGAAATCAAGAGCAGGAATAGAGAGAAGTCTTCCATTAGGAACACCTGTTTTAGTGCAAGCTAAGAGGTGAAGCTCATAGTCAAAGGGACTGGCAACATCTGGCCTTATAGCACTTGGATTAGCAAGTGGAAATGACAGAACATGAGAAACCAGATGCCTGGAAAAAAATGGATTTTAGGCACTTGAGTGGCTTATGGCACTACAGCAATGACTGAATGGAAAACAGAAACCTTGGGCAAGATTATTATTAATGTTATAATTATACAGGACTTAAATGGCGCCAACCATTCGCACAGCACTTTACTATATAAAGTGGCACAGTACAATTACAACACAGTTCAATATAGAAGGAATAGGAGGGCCATGCTCATGGAGATGACATTCTAAAAAGGATCATCTAAAGGCGGACAGAGTAGTTGCTGACTGGACATACTGGGGTAGAGAATTCCAGAGGATGGGAGAGGTTCTGGAAAAGTCCTGTAAGTGAGTACCAGAGGAGGTAACAAGGGAGCTAGAGAGCAAGATATCCTGGGAGGATGATTTGTGCGATATCTGCAAATGAGGTTGGTGATGTAGCTGGGGGCAGTGTTGTGGATGGCTTTGTACATTGTGGATAGGTTTTTGAATTGTATATGTTGAGCTAGTGGAAGCCAGTGAAGGGATTGGCAAAGAGGGGCAGCAGTCATGGAACGGTTAGTAAGTTGTTTAACTATAGCAGCAGCATTCATAATAGACTGAAGGGGGGATAGCCTGTGTAAAGGTAGGCAAGTGAGAAGGGAGTTGCAGTAGTCAAGGCAGGATATAACCAAGGAGCAAATAAGTTGTTTTGTGGTGTTGTTGGTCAGGAAGGGGTGAATTCTGGAAACGTTTGTGGAGGTTAAGATGGCAAGATTCAGTCAGTGATTGGATGTGGGGTCCAGTGGAGAGGTCAAAGTCTAGGATTACACTTAGCACCCTGGCGTGTGCAGAGGGACCAATGGTTGGGCTGTTGCTCTCAATGGTAAAGACATGAGGGGTGATACAAGAAAGATTGAGTTTGAGGAAGTAGTGTATCATCCATACTGATATGTCACACAGTAAATTTGTGATCCATGAGGTGGTCTAGGGGGTGAGCTTGGGAGTAGAGAGCTAGATATGGCTGTTGTCGGTGTAGAGGTGGTATTGGAAGCTGTGGGTGGTTATTAACTGGCCCAGGGAAGAGGTGTAGAGAGAAAGAGAGTAAGAGGGGCCCAAGGATGCATATAATGCATTCATTATATTTGGTCTCCAACAGTACACAAAACATAGAAAATGCTAAATCCTTTTTATCATCTACAGTTAGAGCAGTCTTGTGGCTTCTACCAGTGTTGAGCAGAGCACTGGTTAAAGCTTGTAGGAGGAGTTTTCTTTCTGCTCTAAGAGGATGCAGAACCCCTGACCTCTGTCTGGACAGTGCTGATTGGCCCTGTGCTGATCACATGCACTCTCCCATGAAAAAAAAAAAAACTCTGTAGCAATGCACACTAAACTGAGCATGCGCAGAGTGTTGCTGCACGATATGTCTTTTCAGGAGATAAGAGGGGGCACTGGAAGAAGGGGAGGATCCTCTGATCCATGAGGTGGTCTAGGGGGTGAGCTTGGGAGTAGAGAGCTAGATATGGCTGTTGTCGGTGTAGAGGTGGTATTGGAAGCTGTGGGTGGTTATTAACTGGCCCAGGGAAGAGGTGTAGAGAGAGAGAGAGTAAGAGGGGCCCAAGGATGCAGCCTTAGGGTACCCCAACTTAAAGGGGAAGAGGAGTGGAGGAGATGATGTTGTATGTGATGTTGAAAGTGCTCTGACATAGGTAAGAGGAGAATCAGGAAAGAGCAGAGTCACAAAGGACAAGGAAGTGGAGTTTATTGAGGAGGAGCGGGTGGTCAACTGTGTTGAAAGCAGCAGACAGGTCTAAGAGAATTTGTATGAAGTAATGGCCATTGGATTTAGCAGTTAGTAGGTCGTTAGTGAGTTTTAGTAGGGCAGTTCAACATGTCACCTGTGTGCCTCTCACAGCCTTCTTATGTGACTGGAGTACACCTTTAATTTTTACCTAAATTCATGATGCATTATGGCTATTAAAATTTGAACTAAATGTTTGCACAATTTTCACAGAAAAACATATTTAATTGCATCTAATAAAGGTATTCCACTAATGCTAAAATTTCCAAAACGACACTTTTCACAGATGATTAAATGGATCAATCATCACTGTACATGACATGCATATAGCCCTTTATTAAACAATATGCTACCAAAAATGCATGTAAAAGCAATTTTAAATGGAAAGACATATTTCATAATAGTTTGTCATACTTATTACATAAAGTTTATCTTTAGGACAGGGGCGGACTGACAACTCATGGGGCCCCCGGGCCATAGGGGATCATGGGGCCCCTGTGTCCTTGCCCAAACTCAAAAAAGCCTATGAAAAAGGTACCGGGGCATCTCATGGGGCCCCCTACTGACCCCGGGCCCTCGGGCAGTGCCCGAGTTTCCAAATGGTCAGTCCGCCCCTGCTTTAGGAACATATTCTTTAGTTGAAACATTAGCCATATTACTTCCTTTAAACAGCTATCAAGTCTTATCCTGGGGATGAGCAAATGTTCGGTTCATGTGATGTTTCTTGAACTCAGTCCAAAATTTGCAAATTTAAATTCAAACCCCTATTAAAGTCTACGGGGTGAGAGCCTTTGAAGATCATTTCTGGACATTTTGAAGGCTGACAGGCAAGGAATTGTTAAACAAAAGGCATACAGAGCTTGACCCTGGCATGGGGGACATGTGCAAATGCAGCAAAATAAACATGCAGGGAGAGGGATCTCCTTTTCAATGGAATTTCCATTTAATCCATTGAATGATATGCTTGGGAGATGCTTTTAAGATGCTGTGTTACAGAAAACTATGATTCTCATGGACAGCTTCAGCTGCACCATATTCTGTCATGTTTTGCTCCACATATTGTACATATTGCATCTGGCATCACCTATGTTGCATGTATGATACATTTTGTTTTACTTCAATTTAAAAAAAAAAAGGATTTATGTAGTTTTGGATGCGACACCATTTTTTTTAATCCAGCGGTAACAGACCTGAATTTACCAGTGAAAATAGCAGCTACAAAAGATCTAAAGCTATAGAAAAGTTTACTAAAATTAAAAAAAGTAACATAAAAAATTGTTATATAGTTAGTCTGGATGAAAAAAGACAAAAGTCCATCCGGTTCAACCATTAAAAAAAAAAAAGTTATGATCCTATACCCAGAGTTGATGCAGAGGAAGGCAAAAGAACCCATAATAAAACTAAAGTCTTCATCTTTGTGCAAATGTATTTAATGGCAAAACAATTTAATGGCATATCCTGAGATCTCGTTTTGCAGTACCACATTGCATTGTCTTAAAAGTTATTTCCCCCTTGTGTGATGTCATAAACACCTTCCCACATAGTTAGCGCCCCCTGCTATGCAATCTAATCAGTGCAGATATACACAGCCAGAGATTGTAGCAGACATCCAATTGTTAAGGTAAATTCAGAATGAAGCAGCTGGTATGAAGTCTTTATTTACTTTAGAGGTACAAGTGTGCAATAATATTGTAACAGGAATGCAACTGAGAGCACTCAGTTGCAGAAAACATGACTCTTAGGCTCATGTACACGGGACGTTTGGAAAACACTTCTGAACGATGGAAACTGACTACTGGAAAACGTAGGTTAAAAAACATCTGTTTAACCGCGTTTGCATACCACGTTTATGCGCATTTATGAGCATTTGCGTTTAGAAGCGTTTAATAAAGATAATCTCAGGAGACCTTCCAAAATGTCTAGAATGCACTGAAGAACAGTAAAAAATTAACTATTTCAGACATTTTGAGAGAAATAGAGAGAGCAGAAGCAGAGAGAGCAGTATGTGTTGAGATGACCTGTCTTTTCTGGTTGTATTCACTATGGATCCCATCCAGGGGCGGACTGACTATTTGGGAACTCTGGCACTGCCCGAGGGCCCGGGGTCAGTAAGGGGCCCCATGAGAAGCCCCTGGTACCATTCATAGGCTTTTTTAGGTGTGGTTTGAGTGTGGGCGAGAGACAGGGGCCCCATGATCCCTTATTGCCCAGGGGCCCCATGAGTTGTCAGTCCGCCCCTGATCCCATCATGAGTATAATGCGGCACGTTCTACCATTTTTTCTTTCACGCAAAACTTGGAACTGACTGCACTGGTGTACCGGGTCCATTTGAATACATGGAAAACACTTTGCATGCATTTCTGATGATGAAAAAAGGCTCTGGACATAGAACAGTTAAAAAACGGTTCTAAACGTACACGCTCATAAACGCGGTTAGCGGCGTTTACACACGTTCACAAGTGTTTGGCGTTTGAAACACTGATTAAATCTACTACTGAACGCAAGTTTGGTTCGTTCAAAAAAATGACTGTTAACTCAACTGCCTGTAAACGACTGTAAACGACTATGTGTACATGGACACATAGGAAAACATTAGGGAGAGTTCAGGGGCTGCTGAAAAAAACGCAGAAAAGCTCCTGAACGTCAGGTTATCAGCTGCAATGTACATGAGCCCTTACAGAAAAAATATCCATTCTTAGTAAAGGATGGGATGATGTGCCATGGACCTAGACATGTCTGCCAACACGTTTCGCCACAAACAATGGCTTACTCTGAAGTTAATAGATATTTTAGTAGAAAGAAATAGGAAATGCTTATATGTTTGCCGACAAAATTCTCTTTACTGTTTTGGTTTGCATTTTAACAGTGCTTGCAGTATGATTTTGAGTATAACTTGTCAAAACATGAATACATTTCCTAATCTTTAACCCCATGTTTCCCACCCACCATTTCTTATTATGCTGTAATGAGAACATGTATATTGATGCATAAATAACCCTTAGCAATTCTTATCACATTTTTAGTACTTTTTTGGCTCCTTAAATTTTTTTTAGTAGTTTGCTTATTGCGGGATTTCTTCTTTACCCATTCTGTACAAGGAATATGCATGTGTGGTGGATACTGCTCCTGTCCCAACACAAATTCTTTCCCCCAGATCCCCCAATCTCCCCCGTTAGCCCAAATCCACCTACCCCTCCTAGCACAACCTCCCCCCAAATCTCTCCTCTTAGCCCAATCCCCCTCCCCCACATGCCCCCTCCTAACACAGATCCCATCCCAGCACAAATAGCTCCCCATTCCCTCTCCTACACAACCCTTTTATGCCAAGCATAGTTGGGATCCCCATTGCGTTCCCAGTACATCCCCCCCCCCCGTGATCCTTCATACAGTAGATAACAGAGCATTGCTCTTATAGATCGGACTGTGCAGGACTTGATCACCTGCCCACTATCTCCTCCAAGGGCTGCTCCCATCAACGTGTTTAGGGGGCGTGTACAGTCCATGCGCAGTTCGATGTAAGGGCGTTCCCATGTCATTTTCTGTTTAAAGGAGCGTTGTTCTGACAGGAGGAGGGAGAGCACAGCGCAACCCACACCTGCTCCTGGCTCAATGTCACTGTCATTTCTTCTCTCCAGACTTTCCAGAGGACACAGCGGGCACCGATCGCGGTGACGCTCGCTCCCAGGGAGATTGCCTCCACAGGCAATGGATGCGGGGGGGACGTTTAGAAATGTCCACCCGCTCCAGCCATTTATGTACATGGACCGGACGGGAAGTGGTTAAGCAAGATGGGACTTTAAATGTGCCTCCAGGGAATATGAACAACACATAGTGTATAATCTACAACCAATACACAAAAGACGAAACCTTTGTTTTTTTTATCCCTGTGCACTCACTAGGACATGAATGTGGAATTGCACCTGTAAAATTAATTATCGCTGCTTTGAGGAAGGGAAGAAGTTTCCACTTATATTGGATTACATGAATAAGCCCATTAGACACGCGTGTTTTGTAACAAATCAATTTTCATTTGAAAATTTGATTTTCAGAGATATGGATGTATCCAAATCTCTGAAGAGACTAAGTAACAAATGTAAATGAATCCAAAAAAAGTTATAATGAAATTAACGAATGCATTCTTTTCATTTGTTTTATCTGGATGATGTCACATAATAGTTCTGATCCATGGGAAAATGTATTTAATTTTGGAATTTGTTCGATAATTCAGTTTCCAGTAAATTTGTGATTTAAATTGAATTTTTAATTGTCACAGTCAGTCAGTTCAGGGCCACAGACTAATGCAACTTTTAGGTTTGAAAAATTCTGAAAAATGTTGCATTATTTATTCTGTTGCATCTGAAAATAATGAATCATTCTGACAAGTTTTGATATATGAATATTTGAATTCACCCAAAAAATATAGCAATCTTCTGAAAGATATTGTGAAACGCGCCCATGCAGAGCTTTGTTGAAATTTACGAGATTATGGACTGTCGCAATGCAGTGTAAGCAGAGGCTGGCTCACTACACATTTTTTTCATTGAAGTATACCGTTTTTAATGTATATACATAATAAACTAAGATGGTATCTTTTATGTTGCAGATCATACGTATGTGTTAGTTGTATTCCATGGAGGCACATTTAAAGTCCCAACTTACATATTTTCCCTTCCTTTATAGGGTAGGCTTTTATCTGAAAGTTATAAAATAAAAATTCTATTTACTGAGTCTTAGCATATATTCCATTGATAGGCAAAAGGGAGACATCAAAATGTAATCAGTAGCAATAAAGTAACAAAAGCATAATGCTGTGTTCAGATTATTCTTGTATGAACAGTATATTTACATAAGGAGGTTTTTTCCCATTTTTTTGGAATGCACCTGCTTTAGAAGTGTTCCTTTTTATATGCACAGAGAAAGTGAAAACCTTACATTTGGCAAGCTTAGCAGAATATGTTGTTGGCAGTGAATGTTCGGATGATGTAGGGAGTGGCACTCCTCAAAGTTGTAGAAGGACCCTTGCTATCAGGGGAAATTTCTTGCCTATTTTAGTACGTGTTTAGGAAAATGGATTAAGAGTGGTTCATAAATCAAAGTTAAACATTACCACTTTATTACAAAATGCATTATAACTTAATGTCAATGATGCTGGACATGATATACAAGGCAGCTCTGGAATTCAAAGGAAGCCTTTACTGACAGAATGTGGGGGATGGCTTTGGTGACCTTTGCCTCTGAAAGTGCTAGTTGTTCACTTTCCTTTGATTTGTTGCCGTTGATTTACTAAATGCAAATAGGCTGTTCACTTCATAAGGGAAATTGCAGTTTGCTATGGAATTTCCCATTAGCTTAGTGCAATGTTTCTCAATCTTTTTTCATTCAAGGCACTCTTTAAAATTATGGACAATCTCAAGGCACTCTTTAACATTCTGCACAATCTCAAGGCACTCTTTAAAAAGATGGACAATCTCAAGGAAGTCTCTAAAATGATGGACAATCTCAAGGAAGTCTCTAAAATGATGGACAATCTCAAGGCACCCTTTAAAATTATGGACAATCTCAAGACACCTTTAACATTCTGCACAACCTCAAGGCACCCTAAAATGTAAAAAAACTATTCTAATAGTTTTATATAATGCATCAACATCCACACACGTAGGACACCCAACGTTGGAGGTGATTTATTTTTCCAAAAAAAAAAATTAATTTGCAAACTGGTACTGACTAGTATTCCAGTGTTTCTTCCACAGTTTCTCTCCCTCACTCAGCTAATGTGACCCCACTGTTGAAGGAGAGGGGCAAACAAGGATGCTGTGCAGGCACCCAAAGGCCTCCTTGTCATCTAATGATACAATTGGTTGTTAGGATGATGGGGTCTGACAGGCTGTAAAAATGAGCAATAAAAACCTATGGCTTTGTGTAACTAAAAGGCAGGCTTGATCAGCATTCTGGCTTGTATACAATTTGTGGACAGTTTTTAAGATTTTTGCCAAGGCGACTCTGAAAAAGCCTGAAGGCACCCCAGGGTGCCTGGGAACCCTGGTTGAGAAAGGCTGGCTTAGTGAATTAAAGTGTTACTAAACCCACAACAGTAAAATCAGTCTGTATATGCAGTAAAGCATGCTTGTTATACTCACCATGGAACCTAAGGGGTTAAACTTCTGCATTGTCTAAAAAGGCTGTTTGATCCTGTCTTCTATGATCCTCCCCTTCTTCTACTGTCCCCAATCCATCTGCTGATAGAACAGAGCCTTTGGGGCAAGCTGCACATGCTCATTTTGGTGTACATTGCTAGAGATTTTTTTTTCTTGGGAGAGTGCATGTGATCAGCACAGGGCCAAGCAGCACTGTCCAGACAGAGGTCAGGGGTACTGCATCCTCCTAGAGCAGAATAAAAACTCCTCCTACAAGCTTTAACCAGTGCTCTGCTGAACACTGATAGACGTCACAAGACTGCTCTAACTGCTGATGAGAAAAAGGATTTAGCAGTTTATATTTACTAAAATAATTGAATTCCTATGTTTTGTGTACTGTGGGAGACCAGATATGGTGATCGCAGGGTCTTGGGTTTATTAAAACTTTAACTGAAGCTTTGCGACTTTCATCCAATTATGTGCAAGCAAAAATCCTGTTTTTTATTGTCCTGGCACGTGATTGGATATACCTTGCACCATATATAATTATTATTATTATTATTATTACATCAAGTTTATATAGCGCCAAAGGGTTTGCTCAGCGCTGTACAATAGAGGGGGGGACAATACATGGCACAGTACAACAATAACAAACAACATACGAGGGGTAAGAGGGCCCTACTCTTTCGAGCTTACAATCAAGGAGGGAGGGGGTAAAGGTACAGTAGGAAGTGGCTGAGGGGAATGAGGGGTGGGAGGAAAGAGGGAGAATAGCCGTTAGGTGAGGGTGGGGTAGGCTTCCCTGAAGAGATGGGTTTTGAGGGAGCGCCTGAATGTGAAGAGGGAAGGCGACAGTCTGATGGATTGGGGCAGTGACTTCCAGAGGATGGGGGAGGACCTGGAGAAGTCCTGCAGTCATGAATGGGAGGAGGAGACCAGGGAGCAGGATAGAAGGAGGTCCAGTGAGGAGCGAAGGGTATGGGTAGGGCGGTACTTGGGGATCAGGTTGGTGAGGTAGTCAGGGGCAGTGTTGTGAAGGGCTTTGTAGGTCAGGGTTAGAAGTTTAAATTTGATGCGTTGGGCAATCGGGAGCCAGTGGAGGGAGAGGCAGAGGGGGTGGCAGAAGTGGAGCGGGTAATCTAAGATAATATTCCCAATTTGCCTTTATTAAGTCATCCCCATTATGAATGTTTTTTGAGATTCCTAATAAAGAATTCAATGTTTTGTATATGGGCATATTAGGGCATCTCATGCAACCTGGTCAGTGCGTTGATTTTATGTATTGTATATAATAAAAAGTTGTTTCTTATTTAGTGCATTGCAGATGTATGTCATAGGTATAAGCAGTTGAAAACCCAGACTGCAGGGGTTATTTACTAAAGCTGCATGGTGCAAAATCTAGTGCAGCTGTGCAGAGAAACCAATCAGCTTCCAGGTTTTATTGTCAAAACTTAAGTGAACAAACTGAATTTAGAAGCCGATTGACTACTATGTACAGCTGCACCAGATTCTGAGTGCTCCGGTTTTATTAAATCTCCCCGTTTGTGCTATATGACCATGTCCCTATAATTCATATAATTCAAGCAAGATATGTAGTCATGAACTTTATGTGGACATCCATAAGAGAATAACTGAGTATCATAAAAATAGTTTTATTTTATTGCATTAATCTCCTCCTGCCTGCCCATAGTCTACAGACAGCAGACGGGAAGCTTTACCAATACGGGCTAACGTACCTGTACCCAACCTGGGAGCCTGGCGACCGGTATATCGCTTGGACACAACGGATCATATTACCACTGTGTCCAGGCGATCACATGGTGTTTTACCATGTGATTGCTTTGTCCAGTCACAGCAATCACATAGTAAACATTAAAGAGTGAAACTAAAGATTGCTTCTCTCTGCTCTCAGTGTGAGAGCAGACAGAAGCAACCCTGTCAGGCTGCTTGTACATTCACAGACTGCAATGCCAGCCAGCCATAGTGTCCCTGATCACTGCCTTGCGTAGGGACAATAAGCAATGCAGCCAGCCTCTATTACCAGCCCCAGTATACACAAAAACACCACCATAACTATACCAGTGTCTTGATCACCACCGTATCAGCATCCTGATCATAGCCATACCCCAAACCAAAACCCTGATCACCTCCATATGCCTTACCAGCAGCCTGATAACTGCCATATGCCATACCAGCATCCTGATCCCCGCCAAAACCCACACCAGAATCCTGATTACTGCCATACTCCATACCAGAATCCTGATTACTGCCATACTCCATACCAGAATCCTGATTACTGCCATACCCCATACCAGCATCCTGATCACCACCAAGCCCCATACCACATCCTGATCACCACCATGCCCCATACCAGCATCCTGATCACCGCCATACCCCATACCAACATTCTGATCACCCCATATATCATACCAGCAATCACATAGTAAACACTAGAGAGTGAAACTAAAGATTGCTTCTCTCTGCTACAATACCAGCGTCCTGATCACCGCCATACTCCATATGAGCATTCTGATCACCGCCCTACCCCATACCAGCGTCCTAATCACCACCATATGTCAGTGTCTGGCATTTTAGGGTCTCATCTCAATTTTCAAATATATAACCCATAGTTTGTAGATTCTATAGCTTTCACACAGACTAAATAACATACACTATTTTGGGTTATTTTTACCTCAATAATGTAGCAGAATACATTTTGGCCTAAATTTATGAAGAAATATTTATTTGCAAAATTGTATTTTCTACATTTTCTGTATTTTTTCATTTATATAGCAAAAATTAAAAAAAATTATAAAAAAAACTACCAAAAGAAAGCTGTCTAAAAAAATGATAAAAATGTATTATGGCTACAGTCTTGCATGCCTGGGTAATTGTCACTCAAAGAGTAATAGTGCTGAAAGCTGAAAATTGTCCTGGTGGTTAAAAACATTGACAAAACATATTATACTCTCCATTTAGAGTTTCACAACATATATAGATTCCAAAAATAATTCACATGTTGACTCAACATGTTTGCAAATCCTTCTTCAGAAGCACATGTTACATAGTTACATAGTTGGTAAGGTTGAATAAAGACCATCCAGTTCAACCTGTGCACATACGTGTGTTTATGTCAATATAATTTCCCATATCCGTGTATATTGCATTCACTAAGATGTCCATCTAAAAGTTTTTTAAACTATCAACACTGATTATGGAAGGGACACCACTGATTATGGAAGGGAGTTTCACATCCTTACTGCTCTAACAGTAAAGAACCCCCAACGCAGGTTAAGTTTAAACTGCTTCACCTCCAATTTCATGGGGTGGCCACGTGTCATCTTAAGTTTCCTGAAACTGAAAAGTTTTCTTCCTATGCTGGGATCACCATTGAGGTATTTGTACATTGCTAGCATATCTCCTCTCAAGTGTCTCTTCTCCAGGGGGAATACATTTAGTGTTTGTAGTCGTTCCTCGTAACTGAGGTCCTCCCATCCCCTTATTAGCTTTATCGCCCTTCTCTGGACTCTCCAGCTCCAGCACATCCTTCCTAAGGACTGGTGACCAGAACTGGATGGTATACTCAAGCTGTGGCTGAACCAGAGTTTTGTATAGTGGTAGAATTATAGGCTTATCTTTTGAGAGAATCAAGACATTGGAACCCACACTTGATCTTTTCAGAAAGGTACAAAAGGTATAATTAACTGGAATTTACAGCATGAAAGTGTTTTCCAAAGAGATGCATCTGAAGAAACCAAGATGGAACCACTGCCTCTCAGGTAAGGATACCCATATATGGTCATTGCATTGGTCTCCCCTACATCCCTAATGCTTTTGAGGCAAATTTGTGAGAGTTTCAGGCCATTGTAAGGAGGGTCAGGAGAAGAAGGGTGGTTGTCATGCAACCACGTTCCTTTAACCTCCTTGGCGGTATTCCAGTACCAGAAACAGTAACCCTGAGCTACCCTTGGGAATACCTTGCAGCGTTGCTCTGGGATCCCTCGAGCACTTACCTTGCCCTGCGGTCCCGTGATGTCCCCCCTGCAGCATCCGTGGCCATGTCCTCCGGCCGATGCCGGCATCAATCTTCCGGGTTCCATTCCCTGCGAGTGTCAGGACGTACGGGACGTATGGAACGGGTGGGAATTTAAAAAATATACAAATGTGACATTCACTCATACACTAAAATCTAATAATGTTACATTCCTGTATCAAACCATTTCACATACATTTTGTCCCGAGTGCTTTGTCCTGTGCCCTGCCTGAATTTTTACCATTCTTTCTGCCTGGAAACTGAGAAACATCCATGGAGTCCAAAAAGTTTCCCTTTAGGTCAAAAGCAGTTTTAGACCAGCTAGGGAACAGCGATAGTAAATTAGAACCACTTGCAGAATGGATGATAATGATTTGTGGGGAAATTCGTCATCAGACACTGAAAACTATTTTGCGACTAAGCTCAGTGATGTGCGAACTTGGCGCTCTATTTCAAATTTCAGTGTTTTTGGTTTGATTACATTATTGAATTAAATTTATTATTTTATAAAATATTATTTTATTATATTATTTTTTATGATTCTTTATTATATTATAATTTATGATTTCTTGTTTAAAATTTTATCATACCCGGGATGTTTACTAAACTCTTGTTCGGACAGATTTCACTGAGTTATTCCTAAGAATTACAGGCCTACAATAAAAAAAACAACATATTTCCATTGAAAACAATGTACCACTTTGAGCACAGAAATACTGATATAATCAGACCACTAGGAAGGTTAAGCAGTGCACCTTGCTGGATAATTTCCCTAAAGCAGAAGTACTATCTACATTTTGTCTATCCAAGGACCTGATTGGGCTTCTCTTTGTGATATTGTTCCTTTTTCTGCAGTCCACCAGAGTGCGTAGTCATGCTATACCACCTATGACAAAGTTGTTGACTGTCCTGCACTTTCTGGGTAGGGCCTCCTATCAGATGGTAAAGGGAGAGGTGGGGGGGGGGTATCCCAGCCATCTCTCTCACGTTTGCTTGCTAAGGCCCTGTTTGGATGCCAAGACAAAATGTAGGGTTTTCTTGTCCTTCCACTTTCACTGATGAGTACAAACAATAGAAAAAGAGAGAGTAAATCTCCCTAAGAGGGCACAGACAACAAGAAATAAATGAGAGATGTTCTAACCCCTCTCTGCTGTATTAAAAACAAAAAACATGTCCCCTTCAGTTACACTTTCTTGCAGTGCAATACAAACATCACAAGTAAAATACACGAGGCAAACAACTGGTGGCTAGAGATTAACGTTATGAAATGGCAGCAGCAGAGGGAGAGACAAAATCAGGTGGATTAACACCAGAAGACTTGTTAACCTACTGTCTGAGTAAGTCAAGTGTTTTTTAATCGATACTCGGTTGTACTTGTAAATAATTCCCGCATACATGCCTTCATGCCCTTAATTTCGACTTCAATGGCCTTTAAATGACCCTCTAAGATTTCACAATGTTCTAGCTGTGCCTGGTGGAACCTCTCACTGTGCTGTTGCTCAAAAATAAGTTATTCTTGTCAAAATTACATGTGCGACATATAGTACTCCCACACTGTATGTCAATTGGAGGCATGGGCGAACCCAATTTGGCGTTAATATCTGCAAAACTTTGGCTTAAATTGTTTTCTTTGTTTTGGGAACTTGAAGACGGTGGGTGAAGGATGACTATCTGACATCAGGCTTCCGTTGCTGAGACTGGCTGGTGTCATCATTCTTGTCAGATGCAGAGAATCCTAGATCTTGGACATCTGCTGCCACAGAAGAGAGTGGGATGATTCCTTTCTCTGTGGGGTCCTCTGAAAGAGAAGAACAGATTAAGAATTGATTAAGTCTAAGTTGGCCCATGTCCTCCCCTTCTTGCAAACTCACCCAAGTCCAGGATAAATCCAGCACTAGGCAAAGATGATCCATAGTCACCTCTAGGGAATGTTTGCCAAAAGAGTATTGTATTTTAAAGGAGCAGGGCGTTCCTCCTGACAGCATGCAATAGGGCTGCAAAGGAGAACCCAACATCAACATTGCACATTGCATAGTTACCATCTAAGAATATTCGCGAACATGGTGTACTTATCTCTCTTGTTGCTCAAGGTATGGAAACCTTTGGTCAGCCCTGTAACTGTCTCTTCGTAGATGAAAGGCTGCAGCATTTTTTCATCATCCAACATCTCCACAGAAGTTTGTAATCTGCCACCAGTTTTTTTGCTTAGAAGAAAAGAGGTAATCAGTGAAGCAAACAAGTTAAATATCTAAGATGTACATTATAAAAGATGAAGTGACATTTACATGAGACAAATTCAAGATATTTGTATTTATACTTTTTAATGTTAGTACACACAATCAGACAAACCTTTCCTTCCTCATTAAGTCCACTTTTTTCTTGATGTTGCCCTTGATGTCTTGGTATCTCTTTTTCACATTGTCTTCACTACGGGGTGCTACTCCCACTGCATTTACAACTCTTGTAATTAGTTTCCATTGCTTTCTTTTCTAAGCTTAGTCACTCTTATGCATCTGGGGATCTAGCAATGTGTTGTACACACTAACAAGATTTTCAACCAATGCCACATTCTCTGTATGCATGAACTTGAGATTTCATTGTCGACCATTTGAATGTTTCCTCTTGTTCAGGGTACTGGCTATTTGCTTGACACTGCTGTTACTGGAACTTTCATGATGTCTGGTTTTCTGGGATCTTGAGAGATCATGCTTTGGGCTAGCGTCATTGCTGTCAGTTGAGGGTCCCCATACACAGGGCATGTACGTTTGGTCTTCTCCAAGATGGTGGAAACATGTAAATGACAGATTTATAGGACATTAAGAACATGGTTTACTTGTATGACCTTAGCATTCTCAGACGTTTACACTAACCTTGGTTTTGTTTCTTCCAGATGAGGGAGAATTGGTAGGTGACCTGTGGTTTCCAGGATTGCTTGCTTCTGAGATAACGTTGTTTTTGGGACACTATAAAAAACACAAAGATACTTTTAATTTGAAGAAAAATTAATTTTACATTTGCCATGTAAAAATACCACCTACTGTTTACCATAAACGTTTCTGGTTTTAACAGTCCCATCCTTCCTGCATTTTTTTTTGTAGTAAATGCATCCTTCAACTACAATAGAATCACAAAGTTATGCACAGTTAGATGGACAAATGTGAAGTATGTTTCCTTGGACAGAAGTAAATACTTTCACAAGAATGCAGTATGGCACTTACTTTGAGAATTAGCCTTTCTGAGGTGTTTTTCCCCTTGCTCTTTTCTGCAAAAATGAAGACACTTATTTCCTTCAAACAACACTAGGCGCATATTTGCAGCAAACTTGTCATATAGTACATGTGAGAGCATTTCAAGACATGAGTTTTCGGACTGTAAGGAAGCTATCATGTGTTACCTCCATAACATGCTTTCTTGTTCCCCAGTCTTGCTCCTGGCTCAATTTAGCATCTATTGGACACAATAAAAACATTTTCGTACCACATTCTGAACATATGCATGTGTAGGTATGAATAATAAATACATACTTACATTGGCCCATGGATGCTTTAAGGACGCAGCAGGTGATTTGGGCTCCATGTTTTCCTAGTGTAGAAAATGAAAAAAAAAAACAATGATTGGGAAGAGAAGAGAAAGCAACTAAAGCACATTTAAGAACAAGAGAAAAAAACTTTTACAATGGTTGAATTGAAATATATATTGACAGTAAAGAGAACATAAAACATATTCAATGCATAAGCATGTATATATGTACCTCTGCTGTTGAGAAGTCTGCCTCAACGTTGGATATTTGGAGCTGTAAATAAAGAAAAAGTCATGTGAAGATTACGTGTAGTTTGTGGTTATCTCCTTTTTTCCTATTTTAAACCGTATCAAACAAATGCACAATAAACATATAGGGGCATACTTCACAAGTCCAAACAAATGGGGAAGAAAGGCTGAACATTCACACTGGGTATTTTTGGGCAAACAACCACGAAATGTGTACAGCAAGCAGTGAAGGACCCAGCAGAAGTGTACAGCTAAAAAAGGGTCGAAACATGCAGAAATGAGACCTACAATACAGAACAAACATGTGCCACAAGCCACAAATGACCCATATAATACTGAAGAAACGTGCCACAAACAAGATATGCACCAGAAACGAGACAGAAAATACAGATAAAACCATATGGCACAAGCCAAACATGAAAGTGCATTAATAGCTAAAACAAATGAGGCTGTTGAAAGGCTTACCATGTGCTGCACCAGATCCAAAATGTTTGGCTTCTCTTCTGCTGAGCTCTCCTTTGCCATTACTCACTTCTGCTTGGGCCCTGAGAAGTGTGCAATGGAAATGAAGTTCTTCCCACTGGATATGATGATACCTGCGGTAAATTACTGCACTCTTGTGGTAGATTAGCGCACAATTTCATGCAATAAAAAGCACAAAACATGGCAAAATACTGCATGTGGTATTTTAATAGCATTTTTTCGTAAATGCCACTATGAGGTATTTTATGTCAAAATTTAAGAAGTAAAATACCACTTTGGGAATTGAACCCAATATATCTCCAAAATTAAAATACCAAAATGACCAAACACCTTTTTTTTGTAGTGGAAAGTGCTGCACCGAAAAAAAAGAGAAAAAGTTTGTTATGGACAGGGCAGCATCTAAAAGTGACCACTGACCATAAATCAACCACAAAACAAAACAAAAAAAAAGAAAGAAAAGCCCAGAAGAACAAAAAGGGCATAAAAGTGGTAGATTGCACAAGAAGCTTGCAATCAGAGTAAAGAACAGTTTCCTAATTAACCCTAATCTCTTCCTATGCCATGAAATTACTGTTGATGAGAGATGGAGCTGGGTTGGTCACTGCATTGCTCTAAATAACAAGATCTTCTACACTCATTGCCACAAATGTTGTCCTGCATGGGCTGATTAATGGTAGAAATTGCAACAGAATTAAAATATAAAGTCTTGGACTTCACAGGAAATAAATACATTTCACAATTCACAACATAATTGTTCATCAAAAATATCAATATAAAGTTACTGGAGTTGTTAAAACACAGATTTAATCTTTATTATGGAATTGGCAGAGAGGGATGGTGGACACTGTGCTGATGGAAATGTGGTGAATCTGGCAGCAGCATAGATGGTAGACTGATAGGAGAGGTCAAAGCCCAGGCATGATTCATGCACTCTGAAATGAGGGGAGGGACCGATAGCTGTGTTATTCATCTTGATGGAGAAGTCGAAGGAGTGTGGGTTTTATAAAGAGCTCACTCTGGAAAGATGTAGTTTCAGGAAGTAGTGTGCTATCCATACTGATATGTCAAATAGTAAATAAGGGAGGCACAAGAAGACTAAAGAGGTGATCTTAGGAGCAGAAGGATAGACCTGAGTGTCATCAGCATAGAGTTAGTATTAGAAGCCATCAGAGCCTCTCAACTGACCAAGGGAGGAAGTTTAGAGAGGATAAAATGTGTTCAAGGAAAGAACTTTGGGGGACCCCAAAAGAAAGAGAAAGAGGAGAGAAGGCGGTAGAGTTGTAGGTGCCACTGAAGGGTCGTTTACATACATAGGAGAACCAGCAAAGGGTCTTGGAAGCCAAGTGTGTGGAGTTTTTCGAGGAGCAGCAGGTGGTCAGATGTATGAAGGACAGAAGAAAGGTTTAACCACTTCCCGACCGGCCGTTGTATATGATCGGCCGGACGGTGGCACTGCAGGGTCGGGTGGCTGTTTATAAACGGCCTCCCCGCATCCTGCTTGTGCGCGCTCCTCCGGACACAGTGAAACACCGATCGTCGGACGGGACCTGATTGGCCAATCAGTGATCACATGCAAAGTAGTAAGCAAGATGTCACTTTTGACATCATTGCTTACTACGTGTGAAATCTGTGAATAATCACAGAGGTCACATGGTACAAGGCTATTCACAACAGCCTTGTACCATGTGACAAGCTGTGACCAATCACAGCTCACTCAGTAGTTCTCAATGGCTGCAAGAATGCAGACAGAGAGAAAGAGCAGTTATTGCTTTTACATCCTATATGGGTGTAAAAGCAATCGGTGTAAAATAAAAAAAAAAAAAATTCATCACCCCCCAAAAGTAGTACAATGTCACCATGGTGACACTGTACTGCTAGGATGACAGTATGTAAAAAAAAAATAATAAAATAAATAAGAATATAAAAAAAAAATAAAAATGTAAAAAAAAGTTTAAAAATTATAATTTTTGGTTATAAACTAATTTGGCTTATTTTTTTTTCTTACTAAAAAGATAACAGAAGACATTTTGGCCAAGATTTATGATGAAATATTATTTATTTGCAAAATTTTATAAGAAAAACACTTTTTCAAAATTTTTGGACATTTTCATTTACATAGCAAAAAAAATAAAAATCCCAGCGGTGAATAAATACCACCAAAATAAAGTTTTATCTGTCTCAAACAAATGGTAAAAAATTCATATGGATACAGTGTTGCATGACCGCGCAATTGTCATTCAAAGTGTGATAGCGCTGAAAGCTGAAAATTGGCCTGGACAGGAAGGGGGTGAAAGTGTCTGGACTGGAAGTGGTTAAATAGTTTGATTACCAAATAGCCTTCCTTGATTTGTCAGCTTTTCTGATCCTTCCTCTGTAACAGCTTCCAATACACCAACACTTTGACTGCTCTGTACCTACCTCTTTTATCTGTCCTTCTAAGACTGTATTGACTATGGTTAGACTGTAGAAAACAAAAGTGGATTTTTTTTTTTCAAGAACACGGAGGAGGAATTATGGTGCAGCTAGAAAGAGCTTATTTTAAGGCGCGTATTATTAAACAAACTTATTTTACACTGATAATAAGAATCTGTAAGTCATTGAATCTCCATAGTCTGGACACACTGGGGTAGATTTAGAAAAACTGGAGCACTCAGAGTCTGGTACAGCCAATCAGCTTCTAACTCCAGTTTGTTCAATTAAGCTTTGGCAATAAAACCTGGAAGCTGATTGGTTTCTATGAAGAAGAGATCCAGATTTTGCACTCTCCAGCTTTAGTAAATAAACCCCTATGTGTTTCCTTTTTCATGTAAAGAAAATGCTGTTTAGAAACTGCATTGATAGAAGGATCCTTATTTATGTGAATCAAACCATGGTAGACACAACATTTCACCTATCATGCTGTGATTCAGATAAATAGGATACTTCTGTAAATACAGCTAAACCCCAGGGCTTTTTTCTTCCTACAGGTATATTGACGCAGCTCACAGTGCTTTACAGCCTTAAAGCTTGACCATAGCTTGTGACCCTCTTTGTTAAGTGACAAGAATGACCTCCACCTTCCAAATGTCTACCAGAAGATTTCACTTTTTATTTTTTTTCTGCAGCACTATCTGAAAATCCTCATGCAGACCAACTGCTCATCACATATAAAGACTTTCTTTTTCCAATGCCACTTTCTAACAGCAAATCAGTGGATTTGCTTATTAGAGATATGGAAAAAAGTAGAAAATGGTTGGAAGCGGTGGTTATCTATTAGCTTTTGATGGAAACCTTTGCTGTAAGTTTTTCTCATTTGCAAAATCATAATAAATAATTTCGAGGTTAATGCTGCATTTTAGCCACTCCAGTAAATTATATTTCTGATGAGCAATTATGTTGTGAAATGTACTTATTTCCTGTGAAGTCCTAGACTTTGTATTTGAATTCTGTTGCATTTCTACCACTAATCAACCCATGCAGGAGAACAGGGCAACAATTATGGCAATGAGTGAAGAAGCATTGTGTTATTTAAAACCATGCAGTGACCAAACACACCTCCATCTCTCATGGACACTAATTTCACAGACTATATAACGGGTGTTACTGGGTGAAGCATAGCCATTGTATTTTTTTTATCTTTTCTCCAGTTCAGGGATCTTATTAGCACCATGCAGCTAAACAGTCTGATAGGAGCAAATATAATAGACATTTACAACAGTAAAAGATAAAGAATAAACAAAACACAAGTTCAACTGCTTACAGGTGCAGGCTTCCTCGTGTACATTGCAGGACCATTCGCCCTGCATTTTACATCATGACCTTGGGAAGTCTGTGAGAGTAAGAAATAAGGTGAGAATACCTCTGCTTTACATCCTGGTGGAACAAACAAGCCAGAGGCGTAATTAGAATCTTCAGGGCCCCATTGCAAGAAATCATGAAGGGCCCCTGTGACCTACTGGTCCCAACACATTTTCTGTTGGTCCCAGGGCCCTTCTCACTGATCCCATAGCCCTTTACTCCCACAGTGGGACCCTTTCCTGCTGTCATGTCCCCCCTCCACAGTGGTGGAACACCAGGGTCCAGTCGCAAGTACAACCTTTGCAACCTGGTAGATCCTCCTCTTCCTCACCTGCAATGATCGCGCACACAGAGCTCACCTCCACCAATCGCACACACAGGATTCACTTCCACTGATCGTACACACAGCACTCACCTCCACCAATCTCACACACTGAGCTCACCTTCAGTGATTGCACACATAGGGCTCACCTGCACCGGTCACACACACACAGAACTTACCTCCACCAATTGCACACATAGGACTCACCTCCATTGATCGCATATACAGGCTCACCTCCACTGATTGCACACACAGGGCTCACCTCTACTGATCACACACACACAAGACTCACCTCCACTGATTACACACATAGGACTCACCTCCATCAATCCCATATACAGGCTCACCTCCACTGATCGCACACACAGGGCTCACCTCTACTGATCACACACAAGACTCACCTCCACTGATTACACACACACCGATCGCACATACAGGCTCACCTCTAATGATTGCACACATAGGACTCACCTCCACCAATTGCACAAAAAAGCCTCACCTCTACTGACTGCACACATAGGGCTCATCTCCACCAATCGTACACACAGGGCTCTCCTCCACCAATCACACACATAGGACTCACCTCCACCGATCGCACACACAAGGCTCACCTCCACTGATCACTTCCAGTATGGCACAGCGAGGCACTTTGTTCTCTTTGACTCACAAGGCTCATTTCCACCGATTGCACATAAAGGGCTCAGCTCCACTGACGGCACACACAGGGCTCACCTCCACCAATAGCAAACACAAGACTCACCTCCACCAATTGCACACACAAGACTCACCTCCACCGACCACACACACAGGGCTCACCTCCACTGATTGGTTCCAGCATGGCACAGAGAAGTGCTTTCTTCTCTGTGACCCCAAACATGGCAAAATGAAGCCACTGAAGTTCCCAAGTGATGACAAAGGATGGAATGAGGTGAAGGAGTGGGGAGGATGGGGATCTGAACTGGGGTGCCAATCAGGGTGTTATGGGCAGGGGTGGCAGAGGGATGAGATGAGGATGAATAGGAATGGAAAGGGCAGATGAAGGGGCAATAATATGGGCAGCCCTAGAATGAGCACCCAGGTGTTGGAGAGGATGGGGGGGATGGGGGGCAGCAGGCTGGGAAAAAACTCTGGAAAGCAGCTGGCAGAGAAAATAAGAGGAGTTCAAAACATGCATTGTGTAGAGATATGATCTTGCCCGCCCACATCTCAGAGGCCCCACACACACCAGGGACCTCCACCCCACATACAAGCACTCACCGCTTCCAGGTGCTGCAGCTGGCACTAGTGATGGGTCCCACAAAGCTGGCAAAGGGCTCAGAGTCTGCTCACCATGGAGAACTTTGAGCTTGAGTCTGGGTGAGGAGGAGTGGGGAGAGGAGTTGGCTGATGTCAGAGGGCACTGCGTCTGCCCTGGGGTAGATCAAGGACAACAAGGGGGCTCTGCACGTAGGGGCTCCACTGGTCCCGAAACCCTTTACTTCAGCAGCATTACCATTTCCTGCTGTCTTGGGTCCCCCCACAGTGGCGGAACACTAGCGACTGGTCACAAGTGCAACCTTTGCGATCCTGGTAGTTCTGCCACTGAAACAAGCATTTAAAAAATTACAGAAGGCAAAACATTTTTAAGATATGTCCTGATTATTATTATCATCATAAGTGAAAGTGAAAAAAATCCCAATTTTTGGGTTGTTACCAAAAAAATAATACAGGGGAAATCTTCAATGGAGACACTGGTTCAGGTGACCCTGGTGACAACCAGGGATCCCCTCACTGTTGAGGAATTTCCTCTCACTTTTTGTTTTGTGTATGGATCAGTAAGTGAAGGGAAATCTCCCCAATGGGGCACAGATGGAAAAAAAACTCACATGAGGTTAAAACCCTATAATCCAAACTTAGAAAAAAGTTTTTCCTTTAGTTCTTCTTTAGCCCTTCTACCTGGTGAGAGTCACACAATATTTGTTTTTAAAGCTTGATTGGAGTCCAGCTTTAAGAATTTCACGTCACCTGGTTGGTTCTTAGAAGAGAACACATGACTAGGCCTATCTAACTCTTAGTAAATGATTCCCCTAGAATGTTGTTTGATGTTTGCTTCAGTGGTAAACCTTTAGTGTGCTTTTTGAAATATTTTATGCAGCTTCACATAAATATCAAAGTAGGTGTAATATAATATGTTGACATCCTGCAATACAGCTAAAGGATTATACATTCTCACAAAATCCCTTATAAAAAATGCATGTTAGAGTTCAAATGTTTAAAACATCTGCTGATGACTCAGTGCACTTATGTGTGCACAAATAAATCTTTTAGACACTCTACTATAATTTCTGGTATTTTTATGATTAAGATCATATAAAGTATATATATACTGTATATATATATATATATATATTTCTTCAACTTATGAAAAACAAATCTATCCCAGTCCTTCAAACTGAATATCACTTACCAGAGAAAGGATATTATACCTACTTCCAACTTGTATCTCTGTTACTCCATAGCCCCATGGTAATATGCCAATTACCCAGTAGGATAGCACGTTATTACCATAATTCTATATCAATCAAAGGTGGTATTTCTCTCTTCTAAGAAATCTTACAAGACAAAAATAGCTTTACTAAATCTGGACCCTTTCCCTCCCAGTGGGAACAAGCTCTATCTCCTACAGTATATACATGTCCATTAGAAATGTTAATCTATAGGACCTAATGCATAAAATTCAGCTACACTGGTATTTAACCCCATATAAAGTATCTAAGTCTCAGCCTCACACCTCCGACCGATACTGGAGAGAATGTGGTCAGGACAGCACACTATAATATATTCTTTGGCCTGTAAAAAATTTGCTAAATATTGGCCTTCTATTTTTCATATCATCTCCAGTATAACCGCCATTCCTATACAGCTGTTTCCCAGCTTAGCTTTACTGAACCTAGGAACTGAAAATATTCCTCACCCACTTAGTGTGGTAACAAATATCATTCTGGCTGCCAGATTAGTTCAAATGAGACACTGGAAACCATCCATACCCCCTACAATTTCTGAAGTGATAGAAGTGATACATTTGTACCATATATATGAGATTATGTTTGCTATGACCAATGATCATACTTACGTATACAGTATGTGATAGATGGCAACCTTGGACACTATACTGTAGAATAAAAAACATACGTAGCTAAGAGCCAACTGTAATTCTTGTAATACCTGACAATTACTAACCTATACATACATATTGAATATCACATTGATATGTATGTCTAGACAGTGCTTTGGAGATATATGACTCATATCATATCTTGTTTACCTTTGTTGATTATATTTTTGCTTTACAACGTATGGATACTGTTGAATGTACGTTCTTCTTAAATGTATACATACAGTCATGGCCGAAATTGTTGGCACCCTTGATATTTCTCCAGGAAATCATGTATTTCTCACGAAACGTATTGCATTAACACATGTTTTGCTATACACATGTTTATTCCCTTTGTGTGTATTGGGACAAAACAAAAAAAGGGAGGAAAGAAAGCAAATTCGACATAATGTCACACAAACCTCCAAAAATGGGCTGGACAAAAGTATTGGCACCCTTTCACAACTGCGGATAAATAAGAATGTTACAAGCATGTGATGCTCCTGTAAACTCACCTGGGGCAAGTAACAGGTGTGGGCAATATAGAAATCACACCTGAAAGCAGATAAAAAGGAGAGACGTTCACTTAACCTTTGCATTGTGTGTCTGTCTGTGCCACACTAAGCATGGACAACAGAAAGAGGAGACGAGAACTGTCTGAGGACCTGAGAACCAAAATTGTGGCAAAATATCAACAATCTCAAGGTTACAAGTCCATCTCCAGAGAACTAGATTTGCCTTTGTCCACAGTGCGCAACATTATCAAGAAGTTTGCAACCCATGGCACTGTAGCTAATCTCCCTGGTCGTGGACGGATGAGGAAAATTGATGAAAGATTGCAACGCAGAATAGTCCGGATGGTGGATAAGCAGCCCCAAACATGTTCCAAAGACATTCAAGCTGTCCTGCAGGCTCAGGGAGCATCAGTGTCAGCGCGAACTATCCGTCGACATTTAAATGAAATGAAACGCTATGGCAGGAGACCCAGGAGGACCCCACTGCTGACACAGAGACATAAAAAAGCAAGACTACAGTTTGCCAAAATGTACTTGAGTAAGCCAAAAGCCTTCTGGGAAAACGTCTTGTGGACAGATGAGACCAAGATAGAGCTTTTCGGTAAAGCACATCATTCTACTGTTTACCAAAAACGGAATGAGGCCTACAAAGAACAAAACACAGTACCTACGGTAAAATATGGTGGAGGTTCAATGATGTTTTGGGGTTGTTTTGCTGCCTCTGGCACTGGGTGCCTTGACTGTGTGCAAGGCATCATGAAATCTGAGGATTACCAAAGGATTTTGGGTCGCACTGTAGGGCCCAGTGTCAGAAAGCTGGGTTTGCGTCCAAGATCCTGGGTCTTCCAGCAGGACAATGACCCCAAACATACGTCAAAAAGCACTCAGAAATGGATGGCAAAGAAGCGCTGGAGAGTTCTGAAGTGGCCAGCAATGAGCCCAGATCTAAATCCCATTGAACACCTGTGGAGAGATCTTAAAATTGCTGTTGGGAAAAGGTGTCCTTCCAATAAGAGAGACCTGGAGCTGTTTGCAAAGGAAGAGTGGTCCAAAATTCCGGGTGAGAGGTGTCAGAAGCTTATTGATGGTTATAGGAAGCGACTGATTTCAGTTATGTTTTCCAAAGGGTGTGCAACCAAATATTAAGTTAAGGGTGCCAATACTTTTGTCCAGCCCATTTTTGGGGTTTTGTGTGACATTATGTCATATTTGCTTTTCTGCCTCTGTTTTATATTTGTTCCAATACATACAAAGGGAATAAACATGTGTATAGCAAAACATGTGTTAATGCAATACCTTTTTTGTGTGAAATACTTGATTTTCAGGAAAAATATCAAGGGTGCCAACAATTTCGGCCATGACTGTATGTACAGTGAATATGACAACTTGTTCCTAAATGTGGACCCAATATAAAGTGAATAATAAATGAAACCCTCCAATCCCAGAAAAAGGGATTAAAAACACGTGCAATCAACAGTGTATCCCAAAATGCGGGATATATCCTAAAATAAAGTGACAAGTGCTCAAAAAAAATAAAATATGCAAATGAAAAACATATTCAAAAACACTGTAAAACCTCCACAATTCTACAGTGTTTTTGAATATGTTTTTCATTTGCATATTTAATTTTTTTTGAGCACTTGTCACTTTATTTTAGGATATATCCCGCATTTTGGGATTCACTGTTGATTGCACGTGTTTTTAATCCCTTTTTCTGGGATTGGAGGGTTTCATTTATTATTCACTTTATATTGGGTCCACGTTTAGGACCAAGTTGTCATATTCACCATTCACAGTTTTGTGGCACATACCAGTATGTCCTAGATCCCTGGAGGATCTGATCACTATTTATTATATATCACTTATTTTATTTGTGTAATTGTTTATGTTGCTTATTATATAGCGCTACACCAAATGTATTTTATTATTTTGAGTTCATGCACCTATAAGGTATAGGTTTGGGTGTCACCAGCTTTTTAAGGTGTTACACGTCCATTGGAAGCGCAGGAGGATATTATTTATTATTATACATATCTATGCTTCTTTTCTTTTTTTCTATTCAATATGCATAGTATATTGTATACCTACTTGTCTGAAATGTAATAAAAACATTAAACTTAAAAAAAAAAATCTCTATTTAAAGTGAGCCTGTATGAAAAGAAAATCATGAGAACTGCCATCACCAACTTGCTTTTAGAGCTGCACACTCCAAGACGGTCAACCAGATGGTCAACCAGATGAACAGTCAACTTGTGAAGTCAACCTGTAATGCACTCATTATTGCTAGGATGTTAGTTCATGCAGTATTCACTGGTTGTAGGCACTAATTAGTAGCTTTGTTGTAGATATTGGGCTATTTATGACCAGCCATAGCTTCTGATCAGAAATTATTATTATACAGTATTTATAAAGGGCCAATAGTTCACTCAGCGCTGTACATTACAAAGGGGGACAGAACAATACCAATAAATGCAAAACATGAGGGGATCGAGGGCCCTGCTCTTTCGAGCTTACAATTTAGGAGGGAGGGGATGGTGGCACAGGAGGAGATAGCTGTGGGGGATGGAGTGGTAGGAAGAGTGGAGGAGGTCGGCAAGTTAGCAGGGGGTGGGGTAGGCTTCCCTGAAGAGGTGGGTTTTCAGGGTGCGCCTAAAGGAGAGGAGAGTAGGTGATAATCTGATGGGTTGGGGCAGGGAGTTCAGAGGATGGGTGACACCCTGGAGAAGTCCTGGAGGCGCGCATGGGAGGATGAGACCAGGGAACTAGAGAGAAGGAGGTCTTGTGAGAAATAAACATTTACCAGTTTTCTCATTTTCAGATTTTAATTTTTTGGGGTTGCTGATCTTGATTCTTTTCATTACCTGTACATACACAAAAACAGACTCTGCATATTTTTAACAGAAACAATAGTAGACGTGAGTGAACGTATTAGCAGAACCCAGTTCACAAAAGTTCTCCCAATATTGACAAACTTTCAGCACACTACTTTACAATATAAAGGGAGATGGTATTGTTACATTAAAATGTAAGACTTGGAGGTTAGGAAGGCCCTGCTTGTTGGAGCTTATATTCTTAAAGAGGGTCAAGTGATACAAATAGATGATATCTGTGTGGGGATGAGTTGATGGAGGAAGTAAAGTCTAGAGGTGGCATAGACTTGGTGAATGTACAACTTTTCAGGGATCACCTAAAGGTGGACAGAATAGAAGGTAGCCACACAGTCAGGGTTAGGGAGTTTCATAGGCTGAGAGAGGCTCTGGAGAAGGAAGTAGGCATAGGTGATGACTTCTGGTTCTATTGTCAAAACAGGAAGTGAAAGGAAATACCTTCAAAGTGGGGTCACCAGGGTCACCAGAACTATTGTTCCTATTGAATGATTTCCTCTCTATTCCTGTTCTGGTGCCAACCCAAAATTTGGGATTTTCCCTTACCTTATCTTTGGATGACAATGGTAATCAGCAGAAATAGAGAGGATGAATCCCCCTAATGAGGAAACAGACAGCAATAAAAACCTGACAGAGGTTCTAATTCCTCTCCGTGCTATCCAAAACAAAAAAAAAGAAGCTTTTGTCAATTTAATGCGAGCGAGGAGGTGAGTCTTAAGTTGTTCAGACTGGTGGGGCATGGGGGTGACCAGTGCATGTTTTAGGGGGGTGAGTGAACAAGTGAGTTAGAGAGCGTAGACTAGAGTAAGAAAGTGACCAAAGTAGTTGTGAGTAAATAAGGTCCAGAGAAACGTAAAGCCACCTTCACTGTTGTAACAGGGTCAAAAGTGGAAAAGACATGGATGGTTTGTTTCAATCCGAATCGAAATTTGGACAACTTTATATTATTCAGAAATTCACATGTATCCGAATTTGCAAATTACAGTAGTAACACATTTAAATGAATCCAAAAACAAAATTTCAGCCAAAATTAGAATCAAATTCAAAAACGAAATCCAATTTGAAAACAAAATCCAATTCAAAAACAAATTCAAAAAATAAACATATTGATGAATATTGCTGATTTCATGCAAAGATTGTGAGTATTAGTGCTAGAATATAGTAGTATTTTGAATTTTGAAAAGAATAGAATGCAAAAGAATAGAAAATAAAAGAATAGTATAGAATAGAAAATAAAGGACTAGAAAAGAAAAGAACAGAGTAGAATAGAACGAAAAAAAATAGAATACATTTGAATAGAATAGAAAAGAATAGAACAAAATAGAAAGAATGTAGCATCTTCTGAAATTTGAATTTTGAAAAGAATGGAATTGAATAAAACAGTTATAGAATAAAAAAAGGAATAGAGTAAAACAGAATAGAATAGATTAGAAGGGAATAGAGTAAAACAGAATAGAATAGATTAGAAAATAATAGAGTAAAACAGAATATAAAAGAAACCATTTAGCCACTGTGCTGCTATGGGCAGCACAGTGGCTAAATGGTTAGCACTTCCGCCTGGCAGTACTAGGATCGTTGGTTCGAATCTCCTCCTGCCTGGAGTTTGCATGTTCTCCCTGTGCCTGTGTGGGTTTCCTCCCACACTCCAAAGACATGCTGGTAGGTGAATTGGTTCCTGTCTAAATTGTCCTAGTATGTGTATGTATGAATGTAAGCTAGGGACCTTAGATTGTACACCCCTTGAGGGTTAGGGACTGAAGTGAATTTATAATATATATGTAAAGCGCTGCGTAAATTGATAGAGCTATATAAGTACCTGAAATAAATAAATAATAAATAAAAGAATCAAATAGAAAATAAGGGAATAGGATAGAAAAGAATAGGATAGGATAGAAAAGAATAGGATAGAAAATAATAGAATAGAAAAGAATAAGTAAAACAGAGTAGAATAGAATAGAAAATACAAGAACAGAATAAAATAGAATGCAAAAGAATAGAATAGAAAAGCAAAGAATAGAAAAGAACAGAATCTAAAAAAATAATAGAATAGAATAGAAAATAAAAGAATAGAAGAGAAAAAAACAATAGAATAGACTAGAATGGCATATAAAGAATATAACCGTCTTCTTAAATTTGAATTTCGAATAGAATAAATTTGAATTTGAATGTTGATTCAATGCTTTTCTATTCAGTCCAATTTAAATTCGAAAATTAATTAACAAAACTAAATGAATTCTGAAAATGAATTAAATGAATTTAACAAATGTAACTATATGAAATGATTTAAATAACAAATCAAAATGAAACAAAACAAATGTTTTCGTCCTGCACATGTCTAGTATTGAATGTGGTAGTGGACATGATACTACAATACATGGTTTTAAGTGATGGAGATATCTGGACAATGTAAAGCTCATCATGAATTGAATCTATCTTGTTTTGAAATTAATGGCATTTTCTGAATGCTTATGTGCTGGAACTTCCTCTCATTACAATCATCAGTCACAATCTTAGTGACAATGCCTTGAAGGTAACATGTTGTAGTCATCCATCTTCAAGCATTTTTTGTATCTGAAGCACTAATTAGAAAATAGGTCGCCATTATCTGTATACATTATACAGGGGAAATTTATTAAAAAATTAACTTTGCGAATTTATAACAAATAATTCTTGTAATGTTTTTAATATGAGTATATGAGTTTAATTTCAGGTTTGCCTTTCGCTGAGCGAATGTGACCCCTAACGTTTGATCCTAAGAGAAAAATATCTTAGGAACATTTGACCATGAGAGTCAATAGGCTAAGAACCAGGGGCGCACTGACAACTCATGGGGCCCCCGGGCAATAGGGGATCATGGGGCCCCTGTGTCCTTGCCCAAGCTCAAAAAAGCCTATGAAAATGGTACCAGGGGCATCTCATGGGGCCCCCTACTGACCCCGGGCCCTCGGGCAGTGCCCAAGTTGCCAAATGGTCAGTTCGCCCCTGCTAAGAACTATCAACCAGCAGGGGAAACGCTATGAGGGAGGTGTTTGCATTGGGTGCAGTCTATGGAGAATCTTGTGTGAACGGTCAAATGGATAGATGTTCAGTTGAATGAACCTCCATCTGCAGAGTTAAGGGAAATATTTAGAATTGGTATTATTACAACTAATAAATGTAACCGTTTCCTCCTGGTTGTTAAGGAGCAGCACCCACTGGCGTCCTAACTCATCCCTGCCAAAAGGAAATTACAAGATTAGTTGTGTCTCAGCCATGTAAGGTTTTCTTCTTAAAGTGGTGCTCCAACCAAAATCTCAAAAAATAAAAGTCAGCAGCTACAAACACTGTAGCTGCTGACTTTTAAAAAACAGATACTCACCTGTCCCTTGAACCAGTGGTGGCCTCTTCGCAGCCAGTTTCACTGGCTATCCTCTCTCCCCAGCATCAGCATCTTCAGTGTGGGCACCCACACTTCACAGCCGGATGCTCACTGAGCACGCGCGAGTAGCACTGCGCCTTGTGAATGGACCTGTAGTCTTCTGGGACCTGTCACATGTCCCAGAAGACTACGGGAAGAGAGGGAGGACAACTTCTGCTTCCGAACACATAGACGGTACCGTCATAGCAGGTACCTGCCAAAATCGGGTACCCACTCCCAAAGGTGCCAATCCTTAATGGGGAGCGGGGAATGAAGCTTTAACGTGGAACTTTTGGGTGGAGCTCCGCTGTAAGGCAGGACAGTGAGCATCATTTTTTATGATTGTCATGGACATACAATGCTGGTTGATGATCTCTCTGATATGTCCCAGAAGCACTAAGGAAAGAAGGGGAAGAAGGGTGTCGCTTTCAAATCCTTGGATCGCTGCCCCAGCTGCATGGACAGTGACAGCTAATCAACCATGGAGGGTTCTAACAGGATTGGTAAAGTCGCTGGAGATCAGATGATGTAGACTTCATGGTGAGGAAACAGTAGCTTTCTGGGGAGTGCGTAGTGGTGGAGGACCCTGCACTGGAAAAGAGCACTTGGTGGGATTCAACACTGCTTGTCTTGGCTGGCATCACAAGCGTACAGATTCACGACTATATTGCACATAATTCTGTTGTCGTTGCACTTTGACCCTTTTGGATATTATTTATTTATATTGTTTCACTTCATTGATCTGGTACACAATTCATTGTGATAGATTTGTATGCTCTGCACTGTTGTTATTTTCACAAGTTTTGAGATTTTGTGCTAGCTGCTTCCATCTCCGTAGCGCTCGACATTTATCTTTGAATTGATATACATTGCTGGATGACATGATTGCCAATGGATCTACATCATGGGGCTTCTTTTTTTTTTTAATAAAGGACTTGTCAAACATTTGGGTGTGTTTATTTCTAGGATACGTTCTTTTTTTTGTGAATTAGTAGGGGTGCTATGAAGATAGAGGGAGCAGTATCTGGTTCTTCCTCACATATTACTACACAATGGTGCATTTGGGGTGAGAAGGGCCTTGTCCCCAGAAAGGAGCTTGTCTGCTGTGGACCTGGCCACGAAGCAAACATCCACAGAGGAGAGTTTCTGACACCTTGAGGGTACCCAGTAATTAATTCAATCCCTGGCCCCCTAGAGGTACCCTGAAGAGCTGACATTAGGATGGTAGAGGGGTTGGAAGTATCTGGGTAGAAACCAATTATAAATATAAGTCAACTGAGTTGCTAAAATATAATTGTAGAAATTAGGACAAGCCAGGTCACCCAGTAAAGTGGAGACTTGAAAGGAAGCCCTAGCAAACTGTGGGCGGGAACTATTCCAAATAATAATATAATATAATAATATTCCAAGGGAGTCAATATATTGAAACAGTTGTTTAGGGGGAAAACTGGAGAGGCTTGAAGAATGCAAAGGAGCTTAGGGAGGGAAAAATCATCTTTACTATATTTATACACATACTAGTAGGATTAAAGCGGAGCTGCACCCAAAAGGGGAAGTTCCGCTTTAAGGACTGCTCCCCCGCTACCCATTAAGGATTGGCACATTTGGGGGGTGGAGTGGGGAGTGGATACCCGAATTTGACAGGTACCAGCTCCCACTTCCGGTCCGATTGCCTAGGCGATCGGAAACGGAAGGTGTCCTCCCTCCTTGTAGTCTTTTGGGACATGTGACAGGTCCTAGAAGACTACAGGACCATTCATGAAGCGCAGTGCTACTCGCACATGTGTAGTGGGTACCCGGCTGTGAAGCCGCAAGCTATCACAGCCGGGTGCCCACACTGAAGATGCCGGCCTCCTGGAATACAGGACGGCCTGTGAAAGGGCTGCTGGGAGGACACACCACGGGACCGAGGGACAGGTAAGTGGCTGTTTTTTAAAAGTCAGCAGCTACAGTTTTTGTAGCTGCTGACTTTTATTTTTTGACAGAGTGAGTGGAACTCCGCTTTAAGGGGTAAGAATGGCCACACAAAGCTTCACTTCCATATTGGTCAGAAAAAGGGAAATACTGAGGGATTTGTATTCAGTGAAATTAGCATTAGCATTAATCCCCAGGCATTTATAGTATTTGTTAAGTTATTAATTTTGTATTTTCATATCATGTTAGAATTATTCATTTTCATAATTTGTTTTGTATATTTGGATTTGTTTTTGTATATTTGTTATTTTCAAATCGATTTGAAATTCATTCAATTTTTTTCCATTCTATTCTTTTCTATTCTACTCTATTCTAATCATTTCTATTTTATTCTATTTTTTTCTATTCTTTTATTTTCTATTCTTTTCCTCTATTTTATTTTCTATACTGTTCTATTCTATTCTTTTTTATTCTATTTTATTCAGTTTTATTCTATTCTATAAAGCAGCTCAAGTAGGAATCATCATCTTATTTCACTTTTATACCTTACTTTATTTATTGCAATAAATTCATTTTCGAATTTGAATTCATTCTCAAATTCTAATTCTAAGTAATCTTCAAATTTGAATTCAGATTGTTATCATTTATATCAGATTCGTTGAAATTCATTACTATTGTGATTCAGAAATTCTGATACATCCAAATCTCCGATTAATGAAAATTTCATCCGAATTTTGATTTGTAAAGAAACGCATTACACATGTCTAATTGCAACTGACAGACAGGGGAAAGCTGTGATGGACCATCTGTCACTCTGATTGGATGATTCCGTTAGAGAACTGCTTCCTCACCACTGGGACACAGGACCAAGGTATTATAGCTGGGCATCGCTCCCAAGACTAGGTGACACTAGCTTAGGTGCAAAAACTGGAACCATTTATGGGACAGAAATACAGTTTTTTTTATACTTCAGAAATAGGGGCAGTCACCACATGAACAATAAAAACTATTTTTACACATTGGGATAAACATCCCACACTGATTAGATAACGAGGTCAAGTTGACACCAGACTAATCTGAACATGTAGGAACCTCCAACAGGACTAAACAATAGGTTATTCAATTGACTCTATTAACAATGGGACAAATACACATCGGTGAACACATCACATCTTGATAAACAGATTACAACAGGAGTCCTCAGCATCAGAATGTTTTGCGCTGATTATATCAACATCTGCTTAGGGTCTCTGAATGTAAGAGAGGGGGGGGGTTGAAGCTGCCAATGCTGGTTTGGGCACAGAGCCCCAAATCTGTATCCTGATCCTCCAGTTCTCAGAGTCAGTGTGTTTTGGGGACACATGGACTTGAATCCGAAGTAAATAGTCCCCCCAGGCACACACCTTCCAAAGGATAGAGCCCCTTCAGTTGCCAGAGCCCATGGTCAGTAGGCAAGAGGCTAGCCTCCAGTCCCTTTCAAAAGCCCCTGTCCCAGTTGGGTCTATCACAGAAGTGCTTATGACAGACCAGACCAATATGGTCTCTTCTGCATCAGAATCCATTTTTTTTCACATTTTGAGTTGAATTTCACTTAAACCTATTGTAATGCCTGTTCATTTAGAGTTTATTTTGGGATGGAGAATATCCACTAAACTATTGAACAGATAGTATGGTAGATGCAATGAAGGCCAAAAATGTCCTATATGTGTAGGTTTGGAATAATGAATCTCGTTGTCTCTTGCATGATGGATGTGGTTGGCATCTGCCCAAACCATGTACAACTTTTACATTTACCATCTTAGTAGATGGACAAATATATTAAGGATCAGATTGCCCACATGTGAGAAGCAGAAACCCCAGACAATCCAATCTATGAATACATGGAAAACAGAAAATAGGTGGACTAGACTATCAACTGGCAATAAAACATGTTCAGTAATTATTCCTGGTTCGGTTTTAATCAGTTCACTCAAATATACAATAAAACACAGAATTTTTTAGCAATTTATTGACCACACCCATAAGTCACCTATCAATATCTAAACAGAACACATTTGTAAAAATAGACTAGGTTAGGCTATGTGTGGCATAGCTATCGATGCAAGTGAACACCAAGCTTGCAATATTTAAGAATTGAATTTCTCATTCATCAAATGTTATTTCAGTTCAATACCTGACAGAATACGTTAATGGTAGCTGTAATTCTTATGGATTTAATTTGATCTGATTATTTGTAATTATTGAAAATCTATAGGGAGATGTCAGGCTTGCAGTGCATGCAAGACAGCTGAAGAATGTTTCTGAACTGCGAGGATCGTGAAAGCAAGACAGGGAAAATTGATTAAAGCAATAACAGAAACAACATTACCTAATGTAGCAAATATTTATAAGTTGTATTATTTTGCAAAGGAAGTGTTTTGAACTTCTGGCTCACAGGGTGGCCAAACTATTACAGATGTTCCATTTTATGGGTTAGTACAGTCTACTAAATTGAAATTTACATTTGTTCTTACTGGTGGATGTGTCAATATAAGCCTGCAATTGGTTAATTTTTAGTTCACAGTTAGACCTGTTACTGACTGCTGTCAACATGTCACTGAAATCCCCTTCAAAATTAAAACTTGGAGGTGAATTTGTGGGGGACACAGAGAGCTTACATGGACCTCACCACCATAACTCTTACCCGAGTGACCTATTGCTGAGCTTGAGTGCTGCTACTTTTTGGGTAGGAGAGGATACTTACTGTTATGTATGTCCTTTCAGAGATTTGACATTTGCATAAGATTTTAGGGGAATCAGCAATGGATTGTGATGGTGTCTTGTGAAAAGGGAAGGTAGGGGTATGCACGCTATGGTGCTTGTTGTTAATTGGCTACACTACCTTACATGGAGTGATGTGCCTACAGGTGCTTTTTTAACTTTTTTAACTTACAAAATTAACAAAACATACCATTTGACCATGCATCAACAATGTGAGTGTCATAGGAAAGTGCTACGGTATCCTGTCTTACAATGCTATAGCATACTGTGACTAATGTGAAAGTAAATCTGCAATAAATCTGAGCCATTCAATCTTAGAGTAGGGGTACATATCTAGTGTTGTACGTAAAGTGTTACTAAACCAAGAAACCTGCATTCACTATATCTGGTCTCCCACAGTACATGGAAAAGCAATTATTTAATAAATATAAACTGCTAAATACCTTTTTTCATCAGCAGTATATAGCAGTCATGTGACTTCTGTCAGCGTCCAGCCAAGCACTAGTTAAAACTTGTTTGAGGTATTTTCATTCTCATCTGACTATGATGACACAGGACAGTGCTGATTGGCCCTGTGCTGATCACATGCACCCACCCAAAAGGAAAAAAAAACTCTCTAGCAATTCACACCAAACTGAGCATGTGCAGAATGACTCCTAGAGCTCTGTACTATTAGCAGATGGATTGGGGACTGTGGAGAAAGGGGAAGATCAGATAAGACAGGATCAAACAGCCTTTTTACACAATGCAAAGGATTAACTGCATAATTCCACAGTGAGAATAACAAGCATGCTTTACTGTATATACAGATTGATTTTACAGTTGTGGGTTTAGTAACACTTTAAAGTAATGTGGGAACTACACACTTCCTGTCGCTGAGGGATGGGGCTGCATTTACTCCTCTACTCTATTTACAAAGGCAGCTATGGTTGTCACCCAGGTTGGATGTCAAATATTTCTGCCTTTGTTCATTTCTGTTATATAGGAAGTGATTAAAATAGTAATTTACACAGGAAGGATAACATTGTGTTTGCTTCTAGTTTATCTAGGAGACGGTATTTCTGGTAAGATCAACATTTATTTTCTGTACCTGATAAAATGTTCTTAGTCTGAAAATGAAAACAAATACAGTCACCAAATCTAAAGCCAGCTATAGATGGATTGAATCTTGGCTGGTTCAGCATTAATGATGGGCTGCATTCGTTGAACACACGAACGGTACGGGTGTTCGGCGGGCTGTTTGCCTGCTACGCCCCATAGTGCACTGCGCTTTGACAGTGCATTGTGATTGGCCAAAGCATTGCACCTGACCTCAGGTCAGGTGCAATGCTTTGGCCAATCACAGGGCATAATGACATTACAAGGGGCGGGGTGGATTTTTTTTCTTTTTTAGGGTCGGCAATGGTGGCAGGCCTTGTGATTGAAGTTGAATCTACTTCGGGGGGCATTTTTTTATTTTTATTTTTAATAAAGGACTTGTTAAAGACTGTCTCCTGTCTTTCTTTACACTACACCTTTTTGTTTGTGAATGGGTACCATGTACCGCATAATCAGTCACATGGGGGTCGGGATCTTGTTAAAGAGGGCTTCCAGATTCCAATAAGCCCCCTGCCCGCAGACCCCCACAACCCCTGGCCAGGGTTGTGGGAAGAGACCCTTGTCCCCATCAACATGGTGACGAGGGGGGGCCCCCTTACCCAAAGCACCTCCCCATGTTGAGGGCATATGGCCTGGTATGATTCAGAGGGGTGCTCGCTCGTCTCCCCCTTTTCCTGACCTGCAGGGCTGCATAATCGATAAGGTACTGACCAGGGGTGGACTGACAACTCATGGGGCCCCCGGGCAATAGGGGAACATGGGGCCCTTGTGTCCTGGCCCACACCCAAAAAAAACCTATGAAAAAGCCAATGAAAGGTACCAGGGACATCTCATGGGGCCCCCTACTGACCCCGGGCCCTCAAACAGTGCCCGAGTGCTTAAATGGTCAGTCCGCCCCTGGTACTGACAGCTACCAAGGATTTGCTGTTGCTGAGGCCTACCTGAGATATTAGAGTTTCTGGGACAAAAGCTAAGAGTACTGGAGCACTTCTTGAACCTCTCATGTCTTTTGATATAATCACACACTTGGTGCAGAGAAAACACAAGATCTTCTGCTTTGTGAAAGCAAATATTGTAGGAGAGCATTAGATGTATGAGAATCCACCCAGGGACGTTTAGCTGTGAGAAATCAAGGGGTCAGTGTTTCTTTGGGTATCCTACTCACTCCACTCCATATTCCTATTTCAAATGTATGTTCAATAAAGAAATACATCCAAGGATAGGTCTTCCTTTTTCTACATTTGAAGGAAGTAAGTAAAGCTGCATTTGCATTCCAAGGCCGAACTGAGTGAAGGAACTACCAGAGAGGTCTACAGAGACTAGTTTCATTCTCCTAAATGAACAGATGATCAGCTTACTATACTAAACATGCAGAATACTTGTAGCCATATCGAAGAATCTATGTTATCAAGAGGGCTACATGAGCATATAATGTAAAAGTATTAACTCCCGTAAAAATTGCATGCCAAAATGGACCAAATATCCAAATATACTGTATAGGCAGCTGAAGCTTTATGCTAAATTCAAAGTATAGTAAATGCAGAAGGAGTAAGCGAGCGCTAAAACAATCCCAAATACATAAGCAGCTGTACACCAAAAAAGGTACCCATAAACCTTCCAAGACACATATGCAAAGAGGGGGTGCAGTGCTAATAAACTCAACGATGTCAAAAGTCAATAAAATGTATATATAAAGTGACAAGGTGCAAATACATAGGCCACTAAATGATGGTCAAGGTGCTAAAGGGTGTTGACTCAATATAAAGTCCAAAGAGAAGAAGTGTTGATGAGATCTCAAATGATCTCAGGATGTCCAGTGATGCGGACCGTGGATCTGGTGATAAATAATAATGAGATTGCGCACTCACCAGATACGCAATTCAAATGCACATAAATAGTAGTAATCCTCTGGTCATCCAGATATCATCAAAACAGGTCTGGTCAGATCTGGTCAGGTTAATCCTCACTCCCTGGCGGTGTTAGCACTCATGGGGGGTCATCACGCAATGGATACAGCCTGCTCGCATGGGGTCTCCTCACAAGGGATGCAGCTGGTTCTGCAAACGTGATCGGCTTCCAAAGGAGCTCAAAGAAACAGAGGAGCCCACATAGTGCAGTATCTTTAAGATAGTTTTATTCCATATATGGAGTGTAAAAGCAGTGAGGAATAATAACAAAATTACTGACTATGAGAGTGAATAAGATGGCCGCCAGGGCCCCTCGTGGCGCTGGCGGCGTAGCGTCACACCTGCTGCAGCTCTGCCCTGACACGTTTCGAGCAACTGCTCGTAGTCATAGGGGTTCAGCTGTCCGCATCACTGGACATCCTGAGATCATTTGAGATCTCATCAACACTTCTTCTCTTTGGACTTTATATTGAGTCAACACCCTTTAGCACCTTGACCACCATTTAGTGACCTATGTATTTGCACCTTGTCACTTTATATATACATTTTATTGACTTTTGACATCGTTGAGTTTATTAGCGCTGCACCCCCTCTTTGCATAAATTCAAAGTATAACTTATGCCAAAACCAAATTTTCTTGCTTTTTGAGTGGGAAAAGGTGAACACCACGTTTTTGTTCTAGTTCTCATTGGAGAGGTCCAACCTCACTATTTGTCTTAGTGACCAATTTCTTCAGGAAAAGAAGTAAAAGGGAATGCAAAATATCTGATTTTCACAGAAGCTTTAACTTTCACTATAAAAATCACTTAGAGTGATTCTAAAGGCTTTTTTTTTTTTTTAGATAACAAACATGTCTATACTTACCTGCTGTGTGCAGTGGTTTTGCACAGAGCTGCCCCAATCCTCCTCTTCTTAGGTACCCTGTTGGTGCTCCTGGCCCCTCCCCTCCTATCGGGTGCCCCCACAGCAAGCAGCTTGCTATGGGGGCACCCGCTTCTCTGTGTACCCATTCACCACGGAGCCGCAGCTAGGCCCCACCCTCTCTCTCTTCTCATTGGCTCACTGGCTGTGATTGACAGCAGTGGGAGCCAATGGCTCCTGCTTCTGTCTCAGCCAATGAGGAGAGGGAGTCCCAGGGTAGCAGACACTGCAGTGCACATCGCTGGATCGAGAGGGGGCTTTGGTGAGTATTGGGGGGGGCTGGGGGGGATGCTGCACACAGAAGGTTTTTTAATTTCTTGCATAGAATGCATGAAGGTGAAAAACCTTGAGCCTTTTCAAACACTTTAATACAGTAGGGACATCTAAGTCTGCAATCATCCTTAAGGGTAACAAGACAGTACAATAATACCCTCCAGACAACAGGGGGTTTATTTACTAAAGCTGGAGAGTCCAAAATCAGACTCCCTTCTGCATAGAAACCAATCAGCTTCCAGGTTTCATTGCCAAAGCTTCATTGAACAAGTTGAGGTTAGAAGCTGATTGGTTTCTATGCAGAAGGGAGTCTGATTTTGGACTCTCCAGCTTTAGTAAATAAACCCCCAGGTGTCAAGCTGCAGCCCTTCAGCTGTTGAAAGACTACAAGTCCCGTCATACTTCTACCTTTGGGAATGCTTGTAACTGTCATATTCTTTAATTTATTAGAAATAATATAAAATACAACGTTCTGAATAAGGCAACATGTATGAATACAAAGGGAAATAGGTGACCATGTATTGAACAATTTATGCCCAGACGCTGGGAGGCCGCACATTTGCATTTGGCTGGCGTGAAGAGGTTAAAGTCTAAAGGAAAGGTCTGATGGGTAGCCAGTGCAAAATTGTGTACATATTGTAGTTGATTAATGGTAGATTTAGGTACACCAGCGAGTAGAGCATTGAAAATCCCAATAGATCAGCAGTTTTTGAAATACTCAGACCAGCCCGTCTGGCATCAACAACCATGCCACGTTCAAAGTCACGTAAATCCCCTTTCTTGCCCATTTTGATGCTCTGCTTAAACTACAGCAAGTCATCTTCACCAGATTTAGATACCTAAATGCATTGAGTTGCTGCCATATGATTGGCTGATTAGCCATATGTGCTACCAAGCAATTGAACAGGTGTACCTAATAAAGTGACCGTTGAGTGTATATCTGAGTGTCATCAGCATAGAAGTGATAACTGAGCCCATGTATTCTAAGCAGTTGGCCAAGTGGAAACATGTAGATGCTAAAAAGTAAAGGACACAGAGTTGAGCCCCGAGGAACCCTGAACTTGACTGGAACAACTTCAGACTGGAATCCGACAAGAAAGACAAAGTGATTGCGATCAGTAAGATATGACTTGAACCATTTAAGAGTCGATTCTGAAACTCTAAAAACGGTTTTAAGGTGAGAGAATAAAAGACTGGTCTACAGTTTTAAAGGCAGGACTTCCCCTAGATCTACATTGGGCTTCACATGATTTAGAGGTCTGACAAGGAGCTTTCCACTCAGGTAGCACTAATTGGGGTACAAAAAACAATATGAACAGAGAATTCACAAGAGAAAAGCGGTTACATAAAGGACAATGCGATACTCAAAATTGTAATCAAAATATGCTTTTATTAGCAAAATTGCAATATGAGACAATTGAGTAATGAGAATTGTCTCATATTGCAATTTTGCTAATAAAAACATATTTTTATTATGATTTTGAGTATCGCATTGTCCAATATGTAACCGCTTTTCTCTTGTGAATTTTCTGTTCACATTGTTTTTTTGTAGGCTTTCTTGGTTATTAACCAATACTTATACCTATTACTTTTGATGCCTCCATTTATATGGTTATTAACCTGTAGGCTCTGCATGTTGGCAATGTTGAACCATTAGACAACAGCATTAAACAATAATATTGGGTTGCAACAATGCAAAGGTCACACGTCAATGATGTCACTGTTGGATAAAACTTTTATTCAGCCACAGACAGCTGCGACCAAGCCCATTGGAGTGAAATGCGTCAACCAGGGCTCTGGTTCCTAGTTTGGGACTTGCTGCTGGTTCCCTGCGGCTGAATAAAAGTTTTATCCTGAAGTGACATCATTGGAAAGGATGGGCTCTCATTTCGGCACCTAGTATCTCTGTGCAGAACAAGGAGCACTTAGCACCCGAAGCTGGGCTGCTTTTTATGGATCATCTACCAATAATATTGAGTGTCATAGGCCTAAGGCTCAGGATGCCTGCTTGAAGACCTGGACCATATGCCCCAGTTGCCTCAGCTTATTGATACTTTTTGTTTTCTTGCTTCACACTAGTTCAGTGTGTGTTTTACCATTTTAAGGTAAGTATTTCACAAAATTCAGAGAACTAAGATATTGTGTTTATTTTCTGCAAACAAAATGCCTAGAAATTGAGAAAAAAAGACTGGGAGAACTGTGCATTAATGAAAGAAAATCTAGCCCTAGTTGACAACAAGCTGTCTATTTTGTCCCTGTACAGACTAGGTAATCCAATGGTATTTCTGCCATCTGATAATTACCTGTAGAACAAAGGCAGTGTGGAGACACCTGTACCCCTGGATGCATGGGTTAGCACAGTCCTCATTAAAATGTTATGGTCTGTGCACTCATTTTTCCATAGACCGCATAAATTCTGCAGAGTTTGAAGTGTATAAACATATATCTATGGCAGCCATAAACTTATTGAATATTTTAAAGTGTTATACATAAGGCATTCTAGGTAAAATGTTAGAATATTCCAGATTTGTTTGCCAAATGCTCTGTTTGAGATCACTATATAGTTACTCATATCAACCAATCAGATATCATCTTTCATCAGTTTAGATCAGGAATAATAATTAATAAATTATTCCATATTGGTTGCTACTGACAGCCAAATCTCATTTGTTGAGGCCCTAAAATGCCAGGACAGTATAAATACCCCCCAAATGCCCCCTTTTAGAAAGCAGACAGTCCACGGTATCTAAGAGAGGCATAACAAGTTTTTTGAAGTTGCAGTACAGCTTCATCCCATGACTGGTGTGGCAGTGATCAGGGGTACTGAATGGTGACATTATGCAAAAATAAATAAATCATTTTTATAAAATTTTGTTCATTTATTTATTTACATTTTTACTTTTTTTGCAATTTTTTTTTTACATAATTTCATGAGAGTAGTTCAGTGTCACCATAGGGTCACCATAGTGACACTGTACTACTCTGGGAGAGATGATTAGGGATTTTTTTGAGTTGTTCTACAACACAGCGGTTACAGGAGCTGAGCGTTGCAAGCCCCAGGGGGCACGACAGGACAACGTATATTTTAGTTGCTGAGCCTGCTGTGCCACCCGTCCACAGTAAAAGTACTGTTGGCAGGCAGAAAGTGGTTACAGAGCAGAAAATGTAATTTACTTAACATATGAGGAGGTTGTGGTTTTAATATACATGTTAACTGCATATGACTGCATATAATTATGAATACCAAAACATAACATACATTATAATAAACCTATACTTACAGTGGTATTAAACACAAAAAAACAAAAATGCAATATATTGCAATTTACCAATCCATAAACTAGGTGGCTGCATTAGTTTTCTTTTTTAAGGCATTGTCCATTATTTGCACCTGATGATCTGACCAGTAACACACTTCCTTTCCTAGGGTGTCTCCACTCTGGATGGAGAAACAACAGAGACAACCTTGGACAGCAGCATTGTAAATCTGGGAAGAGGGTTGTGTTAGATGAGCAAATGTAAATGCTTTATACTAGCAAATTAAAGCCAAACTCTGGCTAACATTTTTAAAGCAGTTACAGAAAACAGTATTTTTTCATTTTGGATAAAAGTTTTACATAAATGAATAAAGGTTGACCATTATAAGCATCCCTACCAGAGGCGGACTGACCATCCGAGCACTCGGGCACCGCCCGAGGGCCCGGGGTCAGTAGGAGGCCCCATAAAATGCCCCTGGTACCTTTTATAGGCTTTTTTGGGTGTGATTTGAGTGTGGGCAAGGACACAGGGGCCCCATGATCCCCAATTGCCCGGGGGGCCCCATGAGTTGTCAGTCCGCCTCTGATCCCTACTAGTGGTAAATGGTTTGTCTCAACCTCTAATTGTCTCTTTTGCAGAATAACTTGGCCTGTTGAAGGAGGTAAAGTGGTAGTAAACCCAAAATCAATCATTATATGCGGTGGCTGCAAGGATGATGATGACCAGGAGTGGTCTGAGTTACTCAAATGCAATGGCTCTTTTACAAAGGTTAACATCTTCCTTTCTGGATTGTGGTGCCTAGAGTAGACTGTGAGCTCATTATCTGTTACTGTTCACAGCTTGGCTTTTATGCCAAGTTATGGAGACTTCATCCACCAAAGGCCTTAGCTAGGTATGTTCAGAGCATTTCCATTCCTACCCTGTCCTTGGCTGATCATAGAAATTTGGATGCTCCTATTACACTGGAGGAGCTGCAAAGGGTGACCTGTTCCTTTCCCACCTTCAAAGCCCCTGGGGATGATGATATTCCAATGGAGGTGTATAACCACTATGGAAAGCTTCTGCAGTTGTTGGAAGTGTTCAAGCATCTACCTGCATCAATGTCTCAGGCTAATGTGGTTTTGCTTCTTAAGCCGGGTAAGGTCCCTGTTGACCCAGGTTCTTAAATATGAAATATCATTACTATAGTTTATTGCACTTTTTCTTATCATCATTGCTCCTATTCAGGGGCGGACTGACAACTCATGGGGCCCCCGGGCAATAGGGGATCATGGGGCCCCTGAGTCCTTGCCCAAACTCAAAAAAGCCTATGAAAAAGGTAGAATGGGCATCTCATGGGGCCCCCTACTGACCCCGGGGCCTCGGGCAGTGCCCGAGTTTCCAAATGGTCCTATTGCTTCTAATGTCCTATGTATTCACAGTAAAGTTTGCAATATACCCAAGACTGGGCTGATGTGTCTGCAAAATTGATGGCAGCAGGTGTATAGGTGCAGAAAAGGGGCCTTCAATCTATGCTGCCTAGGCAGTACTCAGCTCATAGTAGCAGACCCTCTGTCCTTTTGCAATATAGAAATGGTGAACTAAACACAAGAAATGCTCAGCATTGGAAGGCAGCACATAAGGCACGCTTGCCTTCTTTCTCTGCCTGCTGACGCTTTTTCTTGGACGGCTTGGTCTCCCTGCACATACAAGAATCTTGCTAATCTTGGGGGAATTATGCATCTAAACAATGGTTATATTATATATCAGTGACTAGTGTTGGAGTAGTGAACACAAAGGGAAATTTATTCTGGGAATGGTGATGAAGGTTACACTTTGGTATTTTCACCTTGGGTGCTAAGGATCCTTGGTCTGGCATTTAATATACCAAATGCACAGTGATTTCTAACAAAACTTTTGTACAAATCCTCTTTAAATTAATGAATACAACTATGGGTTCACTGGTCAATAGCATATCATTCAGGATAAGATGTCACAACCGTTAAAATTGGATCCTGTGAAATGCCACGGGAGAATGTGGATTTCAGCTTGTCTGCATTTTTGACCTGAATAACATCAATATGGTCAGTGAACAATAGGTAAGTCAGTCTGTACACATCATACGGGTTTTCATTACAAAGACTGATCCACCAAGCATATCACTGCCAGAGGAATCTTCCTTCTCCGAGTGACAAGAAGATAATTAGGGTAGGGTTAGTTTTAGGAAAAAATGTCATGTAGAACAGCCTGTAGAGGAAAATAAAAGTCTTCAGAGGGAAAGTGTGCCCAAAGTTCAAATTTTAATGAGAAATTTTGACATCTACAAAGACTGCTGTGCTTTCTTTACTGAGCAATATGACTGTTATGAAGAAGGAGGTGGATGAAGGATGGTAAAATACACTGTTTTATCTTTAATTGCTCATTTACAAAGCCTCATCTTTAGCGTGCATTCATTTCATGTGATTCCACACATTTTTTGTTTCAAATGAAACAAACCAAACTAACCATTAGCACAAAAATAGAAAGCTTTAATGTGTAGCGCTGTTGGGAAAACAATTTTTATATATTTTAAAACACAATATAGTAAATGTTTCTGATATCGATTAAACCATCCACATCTTGGAGAATGCTATATGTGTTGACATTATAAAGGAGAGGAACAGCACGACACAGCATCTTAAAAAGGGACTGCTAGCTGGTCACTACATGCAATGGAATGAAAGGGAAACAACAATTGGCACATGTAACCCATTGAAATGTTATTACTTGTAAAACATTAAGATGGGCATTAGATGGTGGTGGCCAGCCATTCAGGGTCACTCACATGTACACTTGTATGTTGAATAGCAGGACTCAGCTGGTGAGCAGGGTGGTCAGGGACTACATTTCCAGGGAAGGGTAGTGTGTGGGCGAGGGTATATAAATATCAAAATCCCAGGAGATTGGCCAGGAGAGTATGGGGAGAGGCTGAAGGAGAAGGAGGTGTGCTGACAGATGAAGTTCTGAACTAGGCCACGGAGCCAGAGTTGGAGAGTGAGGAAGAGTGGAAAGAACCTATTGATCACCTGGTCTGCCACGCTGCCCAGCAGGCCAATCTGACAGTAGAAGACCAGACGGGACACTGAGTCTGAGCCGGAGAGTACATGAACTGACCCCATTAGCAGAGAAGGACAGACCGCTACAATCTGCCGGACTACTCTGATCAGGTGAGACAGACCCATTCACCCACTGACCAAGTGAAGACTGACAGTTTGCCAGCTCAGCTATCTACTTACACATAGTTGTGAACATTACATATAGTTGCCCAAATTTGCGGCCTAGTACTCGCAGCCACCATCGTTGCGATACATATACATTACAATTTATCATACACCTGACCGCAAGACATACAGTTACAGGCCAGGATACAGCAGTGCAAACTGAAACAGCAAGCTTCCCTTCTTCAACAAAGACAGATTCCTTTTACTGTTTTGTGCCTTTGATATTCAGAGAGGGAGTTGTCTTTGTCCATAGACACTTATGCCAATTGTTGCCATTCATTACTTCAGGCCTGCCCTATGTTTAGTGCTTTAAAGGAGACCCCACCCTGATTTGCTACCATCAAGAGGAAAAGTGTTAAATCTACCTTGCTCCCTCACTATCTTTGTGTTACCACCCTAAGGAACTATATTCATATCAACTGGGCCCCAACAAGCTCACAGAAGACACTGTAGTGTTCTTAATGGGATAGTGCTCAATTTCAAATGAGAATTCTCTTTCCTTCACATTTAACCCTTGTCATCTAGTTCTGGGGACCCACAGTGAGCTTACTTGTATTTGAAAGTTGTTCTTGTTCACTGGGGATTAAGTAGTCCCCTCAGTTTGGGGGCAGTGAATTATTTCTGAAAGCAGGCCTGCCAACAGTTATTGTTGCTTTACTAAGAATGTCTTTAATTTTGTTCACAATACTAAGAGTGATTATATTTGTTACATATATCAGTGTCATTTTGTTTTGTTTGACCAAATCACCTTTAATTCCAATATAAAGGTCATATACTAAGTAATGTGTGAGACCTTTTTACAGTTGTGATTTACTTCGGTCACGAGAGCACGGTGGTGTCAGCAGTGGTTGGGCTTTCAACAGGAGGCTCAGATTAACAGGGAACCCAAAAATTACTAAGCAATGCTTCTGCTACACACAGAACAATCATATTAAATCAGCAAGTCCATTCTTTTTGTGGTTTGAAGATCATTTCAGTTCATAATCATAATGCATAGTTTCACAATATAGCATGTTGTATCTTCAAAAAAAAATGTAAATATGTATGCAATAATTTCCAAAAAGATCTGATATCATCTAATATCTTAGATACATTAACACAGAACAAGAAGTAGCTCATGGGAGGATAGAATTTTTTGTAAGACTAAATTTAAGATGCCCATGTACACCACGATTTACAGTAGTTCACAATCAAACAGTACATGTAGGTCAGCTTGTTAAACACATCTCATGTGGACTAAATTTAAGATACCCATGCACACTAAGATTTAAAGTAGTTTCCCAATCAAATAGTGCATGTAGGTCAGCATGTTAGATATATCTCATATGCACATTATTCCTCCTGCAACTAAAAAAGCCCAGTTGATATCCACTTATTATTAATATGATATATATACAGTATATATATATATATATATATATAAAATCTCACAGAAGTGAGTACACCCCTCACATTTTTGTAAACATTTTATTACAGCTTTTCATTTGACAACACTGGAGAAATGACACTTTGATACAATGTAAAGTAGCGAGCGTACAGCTTGTACAGTATAACAGTGTAAATTTGCTGTTCACCAGAGCTTCACAGGTTGCCACTGGAGTCCTCTTCCACTCCTCCATGACGACATCACAGAGCTGGTGGATGCTAGAGACCTTGCGCTCCTCCACCTTCCATTTGAGGTTGCCCCACAGATGCTCAATAGGGTTTAGGTCTGGAGACATGCTTGGCTAGTCCATCACCTTTACCCTCAGCTTCTTTAGCAAGGCAGTGGTTGTCATGGAGGTGTGTTTGGGGTCGTTATCATATTGGAATACTGCCCTGTGGCCCAGGGAGGGGATAATGTTCTGCTTCAGTATGTCACAGTACATCTTGGTCTCATCAGACCACAGGACACGGTTCCAGTAATCCATGTCCTTAGTCTGCTTGTCTTCAGCAAACTGTTTGCGGGCTTTCTGGTGGCTCATCTTTAGAAGAGGCTTCCTTCTGGGATGACAGCCATGCAGACCAATTTGATGCAGTGTGCGGCGTATGGTCTGAGCACTGACAGGCTTATCCCCCACCCCTTCAACCTCTGCAGCAATGCTGGCAGCACTCATACGTTTATTTCCCAAAAACAACCTCTGGATATGACACTGAGCATGTGCACTCAACTTTTGGTCAACCATGGCGAGGCCTGTTCTGAGTGGAACCTGTCCTGTTAAACCGTTGTATGGTCTTGGCCACCATGCTGCAGCTCAGTTTCAGGGTCTTGACAATCTTCTTATAGCCTAGGCCATCTTTAAGTAGAGCAACAATTCTTTTTTTCAGATCGTCAGAGAGTTCTTTGCCATGAGGTGCCATGTTGAACTTCCAGTGACCAGTAGGAGAGAGTGAGAGTGATAACACCAAATTTAACACACCTGCTCCCCATTCACACCTGAGACCTTGTAACACTAACAAGTCACATGACACCGGGGAGGGAAAATTGCTAATTGGGCCCAGTTAGGACATTTTCACTTAGGGGTGGACTCACTTTTAGACATTAATGGCTGTGTGTTGAGTCATTTTGAGGGGACAGCAAATTTACACTGTTATACAAGCTGTACACTCACTACTTCACATTGTAGCAAAGTGTCATTTCTTCAGTGTTGTCACATAAAAAGAGAATAAATTATTTACAAAAATGTGAGGGGTGTACTCACTTCTGTGAGATACATACAGATATATAGTGCAAGCTAAACAGAAATGCCAACCACCCTGGTTCTGACTAAGCTTTAAAACAAAGTGAACATAGAAAGGCTTTGCACAGAGCAAATAAAACAAATGTTTTCCCAGAACACTTGCCGTCTAATAAAGGCTTGCACAAATACACAACATGACTGTATCTTTAAGACCACTTTGTATTGTGTGGCCCTAGCTCTATGAGAGCCCTAAAGTCCAACTCCATCAATCCTTTCACTTTAAACAGGCTGCTTGTGCCAGGCCACCAATAAATAGGGAACTACTTCTTCACTAATTGCTGCGGCAGCTTCCAGCACTGTATAAACTGTATGAATCATCAGCTACATACAATATAGAGCGTTGTGTTTTGGCAGGGATATTGGAACTTCCTGTCTGCTGCTGGAAAAAAAAACAAGTTGGGCTGAGCTCTACTCAGCCCTTTATAGGAGGACTTGTATTTTTATCAATGAATATATTACTTCCTCTGATTGGCTGAGGTGGAGGAGCTTACAGATGATGTCACAAACTCCACCTCTGCATATTCAGAGGAAACCTCGTATTCACTGATAAATGCACAAGGCCTCCTGCGAATGCCTAAGCAACGCTCCGGCCAACTTGATTTTGTTCCAGCAGTAGACAGGAATACTCAGTACCACTGTCGAAACATACTGTTTCCAATTTATTCAGTGCTAACAGTGGCTGTACTATCTATCTATCTATCTATCTATCCATTCAGTCATATCCAACCCTTGGCGATTGCATGGACCGTCACTCGTAAGCGACTTTTTAACAGTGGCTGTAGCAATTAGTAGAAGAAAAAGGTTGTTTAGGCCAGCTTGGCATATACAGTAGTGGATACACTGAGGGCAGGCATGTTTGGGGAAAGCCCATTCCTTCTTATGGGAGGAAGTGAATAGCTTCACAAGGGAATGGTAGAGCATGCACACCAAGACTGTCAATGCAGCAAAAAAGAGGAACAGCAGTTGCAGTGTTGCTACTTAGCATTAGGAAAACCATTGGAAGAGCAGGGTCAACTAAATGTAATGCTTACCCTAACGCAGGTAGCCAGGCACTGTAGTTGGCTTCTGTGTTCTTCACCTATAGCAGCCCCCTTTCCCATAAGGAAAGCAGGCCTAAAGGTGCTCGGTTGCCCTCAGGACTAATAAACAATGCTATAGTGTCTGGCTAGCAGGCTGGAGCAGGTGCAAACTGAGCAGAGCAAACACCTACATGTGGTTGGCAGACAGCAGACAGGCAGAGTGGTTCAGTGACAGTCCAGGTACAAGGCAGGCAAAGTTCCATGTAGTCAGGGTCCAGACTGAGTCAAAAAGCAGGCAGAGTTCAGAGAATAGTCAATGTCAAATCCAAAGTCATAAACAGGGGAATCCAAACAGTAGAGCAGGACAAACAGACAGGAAGCTTGAGCACGTGCTACATACACAATCACAAGCATGAGACTGCAGGCTTGCCTGGCTTAAATCAGGTTTGGTCTCCACCCAGAGATTGGCCACCTCAATCACCTTACAGGTAGACAGACAGATAGAGAGAATGTATCACAACCAAAACCAGGATGCTGGAATGAGACCAGCAGCTGTGATACAGCGGAGCGCTAGACGCAAACCAACCAAAAATTACCAAGAGAATTACTACACAGCACTCTCAACAAAGCCGATAAATTGAGAGATGTGACCTCTGAAGCTTATCATAATACAGAACAAAAGTGTTACTTACATGTTATCTTGTGAATGATCCGAGAGTCTTGGTGTGGCTAGAGATTAAGTTGTATTGTGTTGCATGCTGGTGCACTGATGCTATGTAGATCTAAGTTTTTGAACTGAGATCTATCCAGTCCCAATTTGCTTGAGGTTTATATGTACTCATCAAGAGTCTGACAGTTTTCTTACACAATCGATGAAGTAGTAAGTGTGTATTTTTGCTGGTACAATTGAGCAAAGGACATTAGATTCTCAGCTTCTCTGGGGTAGGAACTAGTGTGTGGTGTATATTTACTCTTTGAAGTGTGAAATTTGTTACTACTATGTAAATTTGTTAAATAATGAAATATTGGAAGGGGTTACTGTATATTCCAAAAAACATGGAAATATTATTTTCATTATGAGTCTTAATTTAATCCCTTCGTGCCTAAGGGTAAAACAAATCTTTACGCCTAAGCACAACTTTGCAACTCTGATACATGTTAGCAAAACCATACATATCATCACAACTACTTTGTGCATCCAGATGGATTGGTGGTTTACACCTTGTTTTTTTAGGACAAATTGGGCTTTAATTTGCTGGTAAATGGTAATGGATATCCCCTGATTTTGTTTTATTATAAAAGGAAAGCTGGCGCAAAATACTAATTTTTTTTTAAATTTAGCTGTGTATTTCTTGGTACTACCATAACTTACAGGTTAGTTCACATTCTCAGAAAAATGAAAAAGTGAACTAATGCCCTACACCAGGGGTCTCCAAACTTTCTAAACAAAGGGCCAGTTTACTGTCCTTCAGACTGTATGAGTGCTGGACTGCGGCCAGTGGGAGTAGAAAAGGTCCCGATATCGGTGGAAAAAAAATAATGCCCCTTTGTTTGGTGTCAGTGGGGGGACTTCTGCCCCATCATTGTTGCCATTGGACCCTATCATTTGTGTCACTGGGAGGAATTGTGCCTCATCATTGGTGTCTTTGGGAGGAGTTGTGCCCCCTTTATTGGTGTAAGTGGCAGAAATTATACCCAATTTGTATGAGTGGATGAAATAGTGCACCAAGGGCCAGATAAAAGCAAGCAGAGGTCCACATTTGGCCCCCAGGCCACAGTTTGGAGTTCACTGCCCTACACCTTCCCATTTCCCTACCCAGTTCCCAACTGTACTTACCTCTGTGAAGAGCGGTCTGTGCCCACGAAGTCTGTGTAGTGGTCTGGGATTTGAAATCCCTGCTCTTTTCTCTGTTAGGCTTCCGGGGTGGATCAGAGTGACTCTGATTGGTCAGTGCTGCCATGTGACTGCTTTGATTTATCAAAGTCACTCTGATTCAAATTAGGAGCCCAAGAGAAAGAAGAGGAAGAAGATTGGTGGATTTCAAATCTCTGTGGCTCTACACTGGCTGCATGGGCACTGACTGTCCACATTACTACAGAGGTAAGTACAATAGGAACAAATGAAGAGGGATGGAGAGGGTATTATTTCACCTTTTCATTTTTTATTTCTTTAAACTCCAATTTTTCTACATTGATCAATGGGTAACATGGTACAACACTACTACATACAGAAGTTAAGAAATAATTGCAGGTATTTTACTAGGCATATGGCTAAAAAATAATACCTTAAAAATACCTTTTCTACAATAAATTAAAACTTAGAAATCCCAAAAATAATATGAGGGCTGAACCAAATCCAAAAGTCGGTATAACTTTTTTATTAACTTACATCGGTTGTTCAAATTTCACCTGTTAGTGGATAATTCTTCCTATATGGTACTGTAACTCTTCTTTTTCGATGCAGGTAAATAGTGGATTCCATGCAATTCCAAGACAATTCATGTCAGTGGTTGCAGTTGATGGTCTCCCATTGCGTGGTTTGTCTTCAATGCTGGTTTCCACTTCTTTAACCTCTCGCCTACAGGGCACTTATACCCCCTTCCTTACCAGGCCAATTTTCAGCTTTCAATTGCGCAGTCATGCAACATTATACTCCTATGAAATTTTTATATTTTTTTTCTCACAAATAGAGCTTTCTTTTGGTGGTATTTACTCACCACTGGGTGTTTTACTTTTTGCGCTATAAACAAAAAAAGAGCAAAAAATTTGAAAAAAAAAAGTTTCTTTGTTTCTATTATAAAATTTTGCAAACAGGTAATTTTTCTCCTTCACTGATGTGCGTTGATGAGGCTGCACTGATAGACAGCACTGATGGGCACTGAGCGGCGGCACTGATAGGCAACACTAATGAGGTAGCATGGATAGGCGGCACTGATAGGTGGCACTGATGATGGGTACTGATAGGCGGCACTGACTGGCCGCACTGCTGGGTACTGACTGGCGGCACTGATGGGCCGCACTGATAGGCGACACTAATGAGGTAGTATGGATAGGTGGCACTGATAGGCGGCACTGATAGGCTGCACTGATGATGGGCACTGGTGGGCACAGGTGGGTGGCTCTACTGGGCACAGGTGGTCAGCACTGCTGGGCACTGATCATCAGTGCTCTGATGATCGGTGCTGATCCCCGCTCTGACAACTGCCGGTTCTCGGCAGTACTTTTCTCATGCTCTGATAGCATGAGGAAAGTGCAGCCAAGAACCGGCAATTGCATTTCCCGGTGATCAGTGTGTCATTGGACACAGCTTATCACGTAATAAAAGGCCGCTGTGATTGGCCTTTTACCACATCACGTGATCATCTGTGTCACAGAGATCGCCGGGTACGAGCCCCCGAGGGCATGCCATTTCTGGACCAACCATCCCAATGTGATTTTCCCTCACTTACTTCATCTACAGGACATTTAAGTTTTGTCAGTTTATGTGAGATTTTGAACGGATTTTCAGATTGCATCATTTCCTGCCAATGGTCTCTCAGCATTCACTTCCTGTAGGCCACTTCCCAGAAGCCTTCAATTTCTTGTTGAATCATAGAAAAGTGTGCGATATGGTGTTTTCACAACTCTGGGCTACACCTCCCTTATTACAATACTACCTTTCTCCCTTCAGCTATGTAGTACAAGGTCTTGTCTGATTTGATACCATTTAAATAGATTGCTCAAGTGTGTCCTGCTATTCCATAGTTCTGGTAAAAGGAAATTGTACAGAGATTGCATAGTGTATGGCCATCTTTATACAATACCATAGGAGGAAGTGGATTGAGACACTCAGTTGTCAGGCCATGTTCACATCTCCATGTAGTGAAGACTCACATTCCCGCACACATTTGTTTTGGGCGTTTTGAAGCATTTTCCCACGTCACGCAGTGGGCAGCCCATTCACTTGAACGGTTTGCCCTACAGGCAACAGTCACCCCAGAAAAGCTCCAGAACTGTTTTTGGAGGGGAGCATGGTGCGTTACCGCAGTTTTTGGTGTGTTTTCTGCACTTGGGGTGCCTTTAACATATAATGACAACACAAACATGATGCACATCTGCAGCGTGTTTCTGAAACACATGGCAAAGCATGCATTTTCTGTACAGATTGCCATGCATTTGGAAAGACACAGATGTGAATGGATCCTCACTGTGCTGTGTAAACGCACCAATTTCTCTTTCAGGCCCCATTATCACCTAGAGTAGAGGGAGCGCATGTTTTTTGGCTCAGATTTCCAGTGACACACATAGGCCAGCCATTCATTTCTATGGGCTGCGCTACACGTGGCAAATTAGCTCATGGGACATTTTGGCATGATGCGTGTTGCACATTTTTTACTGCGCGTTTTGCTGCATTTGTCACCAGTTTTTCATGTAGCAAAACGTGTGCTTGTTTCTGTGTTTGGTGTGCCGTCAACAATTGATTACACTGAAAGCGAAACGAGGTAGTTTTAGGTGTATAAAAAGGTGGTCATACACTATACATTCTGATTGTACAATCGCTGGACAATCCCCATTAGATTTACCAAAACTATATAATAGGAGGATACACCATCTATTTAATCATCTGTAGAGACACTGGGGTAGCCAGGCAAATACACGTGGAGATAGATCTCAGGGATGCTGTGAAAAATAGTTGATGGGAGAAGGGTGTGTACCAATGAGGTCAGTGCAGGGTGTGTACTAATCAGATCAGCTGGTAATCTGCTTCCGAGGTCCTACTGGCTCCTCTTTCCTCTGTCTAAATTCCAGGAATTGAAAAAGCTTTCTAAGAAATTTACCAAAGGTTAAGGTAAGGCCTTGTTCTCCAGATCAAAGAGAGCTTGTATATTTTTGCAGCTGAGGTACATTAATGGTACAGGCATACCTCGGTTTGCAAATTTAATGCGTTCCCTGGGGCGTTTCGAATTGTGAAAAATTTGTAAACTGAAACGTGATTTCTCATAGGAATGCATTGAAAACTAATTCATCCATTCCGGAGGTCAGAAAAAAGTAAAAAAAGGTTTTAGCTGTTCAAAACTTTTTATAAAGTGCACTTTAAACCTCCCAGGCGCAATCCAGGCGCAATGCATCCTGGGGAAACTTAGTTCGTATTGTGAAAAAAATTTGTAAACCGAGGCATTATTTTCATTGGATTTTCATTCATAAACCAAAGTACGCCTCTATATTTGTGCTGCAGCTGGATTTTATTTGAAAAAAAAAAAGTTGAACTGAGCCTTAAACTTCTTCATCCATCTGTACACATTGCTCTTGTCAATTACATAATCTCTGTAAACATTCTGTAGCCTTCTGTTGATGTTGGACATCCTGCACCCCTTCCTCAAGAACTCAATGATGACACGTTGCTTCTGCTTGGAATCCATTATCTACCTACAAAAAAGAAGACGAAGAAGAAGAGTTACGAACTTATGAAATTTGACCGACCTATCCAGGGGCGGACTGACAACTCATGGGGCCCCCGGGCAATAGTAGATCATGGGGCCCCTGTGTCCTTGCCCAAACTCAAAAAAGCCTATGAAAAAGGTACCAGAGGCATCTCATGGGGCCCCCTACTGACCCCAGGCCCTCTGGCAGTGCCCGAGTTTCCAAATGGTCAGTCCACCCTGGGATCTATTCCACGTGCAAGAAAAATATATTTGAAATACATTTGAAAAATCTTCTTCCCAAATATATTGCAATATACTTGAAATACTAAAATTTTGGCCATATTCAATATAGAAATATATACACATATACACACACACACACACACACACACAGCATGTTGAAATGCATTTTTATTACAAAATATATGAAACATTTTTTAAAAATACATTTCAAATATACTGTATGTGATGTAAAAATACAAATCAGTTTTTTTTTAACATATAAAAGTCACTTTAACATATATTTGTGAATGCATTTCAAAAATGTTGAAGAATATATTTAAAAAAATATATTCTTAAACATATATATTTTTTTAAATATATTCTTCAGATTTTTTTAACATATAAAAAAGTCATTTTAACATATTTTTACATATATTTGTAAATGCATTCCAAAAATGTAGTTTGTATTTTTAAAGACACAGTATATTTGAAATGTATTTTTAAAAATATTTTTTCATATATTTTGCAATAAAAACACATTTCAATATGCATGATTATTATTATACAGGATTTATATAGCACCAACAGTTTGCTCAGCGCTTTACAATATAACGGGAGACAATACAGCAATAATACAGTTCAATACAAGAGGGATTTGAGGGCCCTGCTCCTTGGAGCTTACAATCTAGGAGGGAGGGGTTAGTGGTACAAACGTTAGTAACTGTGGGGGATGGACTGGTTGGAAGAGTAGAAGATTCCAGTATTAGCTGAGGGCAGGATAGGCTTCCCTGAAGAGATAGATTTTCAGAGATCACCTAAAAGTGAGCAGAGTAGGTGATAGTCTGATAAATTGGGGTAGAGAGTTCCAGAGGATGAGGGAAGCTCTGGAGAAGTCCTGTAGATGAGCATGGGAGAAGGAGACAAGGGAGCTAGAGAGTAGGAGGTCTTGCGAGGAGCAGAGAGTACGGTTTGGGTGATATTTAGAGACAAGATCGGTGATGTAATTTGGGGCAGAGTTATAAATGGCTTTATACGTCAGTGTTAGTGTTTTGAATTTTATCTGTTGGGCAATGGGAAGCCAGTGGAGGGATTGGCAGAGAGGGGTGGCAGATACAGAACGGTTAGTAAGGTGGATGATTCTGGCAGCAGCATTCATGATAGACTGAAGAGGGGATAGTCTGTGATGAGGTCGGCCAATGAGGAGGGAGTTACAATAGTCAAGGCGAGATATAACAAGGGAGTGAATACGTTGCTTAGTGGTTTCCGAGGTTAAGAACGGGCGTATCTTGGAGGTGAAGTCTACAAGATTTAGACAGTGATTGGATTTGGGGCTGAAAGGACAGATGGGAGTCTAGGATTACACCTCGTACCCTGGCATGAGGGGAGGGACTGATGATTGCGTTATTGATCTTGATGTAGAAGTCAGGGGAGGGGGCACGGGCTGGAGGGAATACTATATATTTATTTTAATATATTTTGAAATATATTGAATATGAGTATTGAGTATTTCAAATATATGGCAATATATCTGAGAATAAATATTTTTAAAATATATGTTTCTTCCATATGGGATTTTAGTCAATAAAAAAGTTGTGCCCACTTTTGTATTACTTTTAGCTTCTCAATATTAATAGTAATAATAATAATATATTCAAGTAGAACTTAAACTGTTCCAGCTCAGTGTTTACAGGCAGAGCTGGTTTTCCCAGTGTTATGTGTCTATGTGCATTTCTGTCATATTTTTTAAGAAGCCAACTGTCCATAAATAAGGAACAAGTATAGGTGTTGTTGCTAAGTTTTCATTAGGAATATTCCAACAATCTGAGCAGTTGTTCCACCCCCTGGCTTCTTGCTGGGTGAGGCTGTAGTGATGGATTCATAGTCCTACTTCCGGAGGGTCAGCACTGCAAAACTTCATCAGCTGTGCTGTAAATTGCTTTCCTCTTACAGACTTCACAAGGCGCATCTATAACAGGGAACATTTACACACCAGAAAACACTAATGAAATTCTTCCTGAATGCAGTGCATAGACTACATGTCTGTGGGACAGAAATTCCTCCCTAAATCCGGTGGAATAGATACGTCAAGTGTAAACACGGAGCAAATATGGAGCAAGTGTGTAAGTAAAAATATCTGCCATCACTTGAAAAGAACACTTGGATGCTATATAAATCTTATACATAAAGCTTTACATTCCTCATCTCATTGCTACAAAAACCAAACATTATGCAGAGCCCGGACTAGTGATGGGCTGGATGTTCGAGTCGAACGTAAGTTCGGGAAAGGGTTTAGGGGAAGAGGCCCTTGACCTCATTGGCATGGGGACACTGCCCCAATGCCGAGGGCATATGACCTGGTAAGAAGCGGGGGGGGGGGGGCTCTGCCTCCTCCATATTTTTGGGGGGTGGGGTTCCCCTTAAAAGTCCTAGTATGGCTTTTAGGGGGAACCCCACGCACTTTAAAAAAAAAAAATTTACTGTGGGGTCCCTCTTTTTTTCTTAATAAAAATGAAAAAAAAAAATTCATTCCTGCTCCAGCAAGTTCTATACATTTTACAGATGTGCAACTTTGCAGGTAGTTTAAGGGGACCCCCCAGGCATGATATTTAAAGGAATTTTTCTTTTTTTTTACTTTAACCAATGAAAAAGCACTGCCCCTTTAAAAATGGTAATTTCTGAACCCTATTAAGTGAACAGGAGCTGAATTTTAAAGAAGAATTCCAGGCATGGTATATTTTTACATTGGAAAAGCTTGGACCAATGTAACTATGTACAGTATATGCCATACCTGGCTGATGCCCCTGACGTAGAAACCACTACTGCTATGATCTCCACTTGCTTCTGGGTTCCATGCAGAGTGGCTACACTGCCACAATCTGAACACAGGAGGTCAGCCACTCAGCATGGGCACCATTGATTGAATGTTTTGTGTTCTCTAAATGAATGCAAAGCATCCTTTGATTGTACAAAGACTGGACACTGATATCACACTCTCCACCTTGCCCAATCAGAGAATGCTTTGCTTTCAGAAAATACAAAGCATTCTATGAATGGCACCCCAGTACCCAGGGCCGTGGAAGAGGGAGAAAAACAGACCTCCTGTACAGGGCCCAGGCCAGCATGGGTGCCCAGGCAGATGGGTGAATCAGATGTGGGCAGAGAGGGTGATGGGCATGGCGGGGGGGGCAATTACTGGACGTGATCCTCTGTATGGCTCTCTGCAGCAACTGAAAGCTGGCTTCTTCTCCGATCCCTCCACATGGCTTTCAGCTGCTGCAGAGAGGGCCATACAATGGATTGGTTCCAGTATTTCCCCCCTGCAACACTCATCACCCTCCCCTGTGCACCATATTTTTCTTCCTGCTGTCCTGTCCAGGCCTTCCTGCGTGCCCTCACAGTGCTGCCAGCTTCCCTCTTCTCCTTCCCACTGGCAGCTGAGAGCACACGATAGGATGCTTCAGGGTGGAAAGTGGGGGAAGGGTCCGGTAAATATGTCACATTTACCAGCCCCTTCCTTTCCTGAATAAACAAAATGAGTGATCGGAATTGATCACCCACTGTGCTCATTCATAACTGAAGCATAGTAAACTGTTTTTTTTGGGGGGGAGGGGCCTGTCAGTTTGGCTGTATGGGGCCCCATGGTTTCTAACAGCAGCCCTGCCAGTAGCCATTCACCATGTGTGATTACCATTTATATATTGTCAATTGACGTGTGTTTTGTTTCATTACAATTCATTTCCAGATGAAAATTTCATTTTTGGAGATTCAGATGTATACAAATCTCTGAATGGACAGAATGCATGTCAATGAAAAAAGTTATAGCGAAATTAACTAATGCATTTGTTTAATTCAGATTATGTCAAATAATGTAATAGTAGTTTGGGATCATGGGGAAAAGAATTCAAATGTCAAATTTGTTAGATAATTGCATAATGAATGGATCCACATTTCGTTCCATTCGTTCATATGGATGCACATGACGCCAGTCGATAATCAGCTCATGCCTTTTCTCTTGGTGGGTTGGACTAGCATGTGAAAATATGTAATCCTTCCAATCCAACTCCATCCAATTCAATAATATATTGAATATAGAGCAATCTGCTGGGAAAACTGCAATTATTTTTTTTAGACCAAGGAATACACAAAATTAATTGAAATTAATTAATTAAATTAAAGAAAACAAATCAGTTCAACATAACGAATATGATGAAACGATATACTTTAATGAATCAATGCATCTAAATCGAAACTAACATTTCTGGCGTACACATGTCTAGTGGTCATAAATCTTTAACCGTCTCCCGCCTGCCATATAAGGAAATGACGGGCGCAAGGCGGTTCTCTCATTCTGGGAGGACAACATATGACGTCCTCCCACTCTAATGCGCATGCGTGCCCCTGGGGGGTGCACAGCGCGGCGATCGCTGGGACACAGCAGATCACTGATCAACGGAAAGAGCTGAAGACGTCAGCTCTGTCATGTGATCAGCTGTGTCCAATCACAGCTGATCGCATGTAGCTAAGGAAATGCATCTACATTTCTCTCCTCACGAGCTGTCACTTAATCGGCACTACTCAGAACGAACATCTACACTGATCATCAGGGCACTGATGATCAGTGTGCCCTGATGATCAGTGTAGCCCTAGCAGTTCCACCTGTCATTGCCCATCAATGCCACCTGCCAGTGCCCATCAGTGGCACATCAATGCCACATATCAGTGCCTACCAGTGCACATCAATGCCACATATCAGTGCCTACCAGTGCACATCAATGCCACATATCGGTGCTCATATGAGCTGCCTTTCAGTGCCACCTATCAATACCAGACAGTGCCACCTATCAGTGCTGCCAATCAGTGCCACCTATCAGTGCCAGTCAGTGCCGCCTATAAGTGCACATCAGTGCTGCCTATCAGTGCCATATATGAGTGCTGCCTGCCAGTGCTCATTAGTGATGCCTGCCAATGCCCATCACTGCCACCTACCAGTGCCTCCTCATCAGTACCCATTAGTGCTGCCTATCAGTGCAACCTATCAGTGCCCATCAAGGCAGCTTCATTAGTGGACATCAGTGAAGGAGAAAAATCACTTATTTACAACATTTTATAACAGAAACTAAAAAAAACTTTTTTTTTTTAAATTTCAGTTGTTTTTGGTTTGTTTAGCAAAAAATAAAAAACCCAGAGGTGATTAAATACCACCAAAAGAAAGCTCTGTCTCAAAAAATTATAAAAATTTCATACGGGTACAGTGTTGCATGACCACACAATTGTCATTCAAAGTGCGACAGCACTGAAAGCTGAAAATTGGCCTGGGCAGGAAGGGGGTATAAGTGCCTGGTAGGCAAGTTTTAAAGCAATATTGTCAGTAATAAAACTGATTTCAGCACCGATTGCTGTTCTTTTTAAGTGAAATCCTTGGCCGAATCTCTTGGGTTTCCTGCTATACTCTGTGGCTTCTCCCACCAATCTCTCCATCACTACACAGGATGTATTAGATGTGCCCTTGTCAATTGTGCTTAAGTGCCCATTCACATATATGTAGATTGGATGAGGTTTGAACAGCATCCAATTTGCATGACATGTGAAATACCATTGCTTCCTATGGTGCCTGTTCACATACAGTTGCAAGAAAAAGTATGTGAACCCCTTGGGATTACGTGGAGTTTTGCATGAATTGGGCATAAAATGTGCTCTGAACGTCATCTAAGTCACAACAATAGAAGAACACAGTCTGCTGAACATAATACTACACAAACATTAGATGTTGCCATGGTTTAATTGCACATAACATGTAAACATTCACAGTGCAGGGAGGAAAAAGTATGTGAGGCCCTAGCTTAATGACTTCTCCCAGAGCTAATTGGAGCCAGGAGTGAGCCAACCTTGACTCCAATCAGTGTGATGATATTGGATGTGTTGCTGACAGCTGTCCTGCCTTTAAAAAACACACACCTGTTTTGGGTTTACTGGTTTCAAGAAGCACTGTCTGATGTGAACCATGCCTCACAGAAAAGAGCTCTCAGAAGACCTACGATCAAGAATTGTTGACTTGCATGAAGCTGGAAAGGGTTACAAAAGTATCTCCAAAAGCCTTGATGTTCATGTGTCCACGCTAAGACAGATTGTCTACAAATGGAGAGAGTTTAGCACTGTTGCTACTCTCCCTAGGCATGGTCGTCCTGTAAAAATGACTGCAAGAGCACAGCTCAGAATGCTGCATGAGGTAAAGAAGAATCCCAGAGTGTCAGCTAAAGACCTACAGAAATCTCTGGCACATGCTAACATTTTTGTTGACACATCTACAATAAGGAAAACATTAAACAAGAATGGAGTACATGGGAGGACACCACGGAGGAAGCCATTGCTGTCCAAAAAGAAGATTGCAGCACGTTTGAAGTTGGCAAAAGAGCACCTGGATGTTCCACAGCACTACTGGCAAAATATACTGTGGACAGATGAAACCAAGATTGAGTTGTTTGGGAAGAACACACAACACTATGTGTGGAGAAAAAAAGGCACAGCACACCAACATCAAAACCTCATCCCCACTGTAAAACATGGCGGAGGGAGCATCATGGTTTGGGGCTGCTTTGCTGCCTCAGGGCCTGGACGGATTGTTGTCATTGATGGGAAAATGAATTCCAGAGTTTATCAAGACTTTTGCAGGAAATCGTACGACCATCTGTCCGCCAACTGAAGCTCCGCAGAGGATGGGTGATGCAACAGGACAATGACCCAAAGCATACAAGTAATTCAACAAAACAATGGCTGCAACAGCACAGAATATGCCTTCTGGAGTGGCCCAGTCAGAGTCCTGACCTCAACCCGATTGAAATGCTGTGGCATGACCTTAAGAGAACGATTCACACCAGACATCCCAAGAATATTGCTACACTGAAACAGTTTTGTGAAGAGGAGTGGTCCAAAATTACTCCAGATCATTGTGCAGGTCTGATCTGCAACTACAGGAAACGTTTGGTTGAGGTTATTGCTGCCAAAGGAGGGTCAACCAGTTATTAAGTCCAAAGGTTCACATACTTTTTCCTCCCTGCACTGTGAATGTTTACATGTTATGTGCAATTAAACCATGGCAACATCTAATGTTTGTGTAGTATTATGTTCAGCAGACTGTGTTCTTCTATTGTTGTGACTCAGATGACGTTCAGAGCACATTTTATGCCCAATTCATGCAAAACTCCACATAATCCCAAGGGGTTCACATACTTTTTCTTGCAACTGAATGTCTGGTGCACTGGCAGATTCAGCGTGGATTCAGTGCAGTTTTAAAAAAAAGTCTTGTACGATTTCTGAGCAGTGCCTCAGGTTCAGGTGCAGATTACAGGCTATTGACTTCTATGGGAACCATTTCTACACCACATATATGTGAATAAGATAAAATCCTGAGCTAATCCTGTCCTGAACCTGATGTAAACCTGACATGAACCGCTGAACAACTACTGTATCAATTAGCTGTGAAACCTGAGCTTTAATCCGCACTGCACATGTGTGAATCAGCACTCAGCTGTGAAACTTGAGCTTCAATCTGACCCGCACATGTGTGAATCAGCTCGAACCCCTGGTGCACATATATGCGTGTGGGCCGAGTTTTGCGTGGGCACGAGAGCCCATTCATTTGAATGGACTCCCGTGCATCGTGACACGCAGGGAAGAAGTCCCTGCACTTCTTCTGAAAACACAGCCCGCAAGGGAACCTCGGTTCCCAGTATGGCTGCGTTTTCCAGTGCGGTTGGTGTGCCATTAGAACCAATGGCACCCACCCGCGGGTCCGCATTCCTCTGTGCTGGTGGTGCTGCTGCACGGATTTTCTTATGGATCTGCAGCGGCACCACCTGCACATATGTGAACCAAGCATAAAACCTAGATGTCCTACAGTACTATTAAAAAAACATTTGATGGATAAATGAGGCAAAATGTTTAAATTTTATTATTAAACACAATGTGGAAATACCAATTTTCTAAATGTACTCTTTCTCTGCAAAATCTTTGTTTTCAGATTTTCCCCACATGTTTTTATTCCATTAGGAGTCATTAGCTAAAGTTTGCCAGCATCTGGATTTTATTTGGTTAAATAAATAAAAAAAAAAAAAAAAACAGGTTTTAGTAACATTTATCATATGGATGCACATGACGCCCTGGCGATATTGTCCAGTCATTTCATACCATTTCTCTTGGTGAGTTGGACTAGCATCTGAAAATATCGAATCCTCCCAATTCGAATCTGTCTGACTTGATAATATATCCAATATATAGCAATCCTCAAAAAATGCAACATTTTTCGAATCCATCCAGATCAACAAATATGCAAAAAGAATGCAGAAGATATGAAACAAATTCGAAAACATAACAAATATGACAAAACAAAAGTCTTCAGTGAACTAATACATCCAAAATGAGACAACACAAAAATGTCTACAACTGGCACCATTAGACTTTATAAAACATGAATTTGTGAACTTGAATTGTGAGGGGTAAATATGGTTGAACCCAGTCATGTGTGTTAACCTGGTCTTCCTGAGCTTTATACATATATACCCAAGTTGTATAAGGAAATTGTATAGCTGCTGTCTTTTTTCTAAACACAATAGAAGTTGGGTAATGCAACTTGACAATGGCCAAGAATCACAGGTGTGCAATAACAAATAACTTATAATATTGTGGCGCCTATGTGATTGTGTGTTCAAATAATAAATGATGAATGAATTTAAACCTGTAATATACCGGCGATAAAGATTGACAGCTGCCCCTAAAAAGTGAAATACACTTAGGCGTATATGAACATGAATAGGTAGGCAATAAAACAACCATGCAACAAAATTTGGAAGAGAATCCTCTCTCCGCATCTATTAACGAATAGGTCCTAAACCAGATGTGGTATAAAAAAAGCTCTAAACACCATCTATCAAATATCAAATAATATACATAATATAGTATAAAGTGATCACAAAATATATGGTGACTGTCACATGAAGATGTGTTTCTGGAAACCAATTTGTGCGCTCCCACCACATGCAGACAAAATAAGTGAATTTCTCACTCACCAGAGACAATTGACCCCAATTAAGGTGGTCAAATAACGCTTTGTAAAAATATGGAGTTGAAGACCAGTATGCTGGATGGAGAGAGATGCTGAACTCTCTTCAGAATTCCCCATAGTTGTTCGATTGGGTTCAGATCAGGAGACATACTTGGCCACTCAATCACTTTCACCCTGTTCTTCTTTAGAAATGCAACAGTGGCCTTAGATGTGTGTTTTGCATCATTGTCATTAGAGATGAGCGAATCGAACTTGGCGAAGTGGAATTCGTTTCGAATATTAGGAAAAATTCGATTCGCACCGAATCCGAATATTAGCAAACTTCGGATGCGCGAATCGAATTTTTCCCGATCGGCCGATTTTCATCCCTTCTACAGCCGGCAAAAAGTGTCCCTGCAGAGAGCTCCGCTATTTCTGACAGTTCTCTGACAGTTCCTTCACATTTACAGCGGTTGAAACATTGTATCTATTTGTTTCCATTTAGGATACAGATGTTTTTATTCGGAAACAAATAGATACAATGTTTCAACCGCTGTAAATGTGAAGGAACTGTCAGAGAACTGTCAGAAATAGCGGAGCTCTCTGCAGATACACTTTTTGCTGTACTGGAATTCTTCTTTTCATTCTTCTTCTTCTTTTCATTCTTCTTCTTCTTTTCATTCTTCTTCTTCTTCTTTTCATTCTTCTTCTTCTTTTCATTCTTCTTCTTCTTCTTTTCATTCTTCTTCTTCTTCTTTTCATTCTTCTTTTCATTCTTCTCATTCTTCTTTTCATTCTTCTTTTCATTCTTCTTCTTCTTCTTTTCATTCTTCTTCTTCTTTTCATTCTTCTTTTCATTCTTCTTCTTCTTCTTTTCATTCTTTTCTTCTTCTTTTCATTCTTCTTTTCATTCTTCTTTTCATTCTTCTTCTTCTTTTCATTCTTCTTCTTCTTTTCATTCTTCTTCTTCTTCTTCTTTTCATTCTTCTTTTCATTCTTCTTCTTCTTCTTTTCATTCTTCTTTTCATTCTTCTTCTTCTTCTTTTCATTCTTCTTCTTCTTTTCATTCTTCTTTTCATTCTTCTTCTTCTTCTTTTCATTCTTCTGCTTCTTCTTTTCATTCTTCTTTTCATTCTTCTCATTCTTCTTTTCATTCTTCTTTTCATTCTTCTTCTTCTTCTTTTCATTCTTCTTCTTCTTTTCATTCTTCTTCTTCTTTTCATTCTTCTTCTTCTTTTCATTCTTCTTTTCATTCTTCTTCTTCTTCTTTTCATTCTTCTTTTCATTCTTCTTCTTCTTCTTTTCATTCTTCTTCTCATTCTTCTTTTCATTCTTCTTCTTTTCATTCTTCTTCTTTTCATTCTTCTTCTTCTTCTTTTCATTCTTCTTCTTTTAATTCTTCTTCTTCTTCTTTTCATTCTTCTTTTCATTCTTCTTCTTTTCATTCTTCTTCTTCTTCTTTTCATTCTTCTTTTCATTCTTCTTCTTTTCATTCTTCTTCTCATTCTTCTTTTCATTCTTCTTCTTCTTCTTTTCATTCTTCTTCTTCTTCTTTTCATTCTTCTTTTCATTCTTCTTCTTCTTCTTTTCATTCTTCTTCTTCTTCTTCTTTTCATTCTTCTTTTCATTCTTCTTTTCATTCTTCTTCTTCTTCTTCTTTTCATTCTTCTTTTCATTCTTCTTCTTCTTCTTTTCATTCTTCTTCTTCTTTTCATTCTTCTTTTCATTCTTCTTCTTCTTCTTCTTTTCATTCTTCTTTTCATTCTTCTTCTTCTTCTTTTCATTCTTCTTCTTCTTCTTTTCATTCTTCTTTTCATTCTTCTTCTTTTCATTCTTCTTCTTCTTCTTTTCATTCTTCTTTTCATTCTTCTTCTTCTTCTTTTCATTCTTCTTCTTCTTCTTTTCATTCTTCTTTTCATTCTTCTTCTTCTTCTTTTCATTCTTCTTCTTTTCATTCTTCTTCTTCTTCTTTTCATTCTTCTTCTTCTTCTTCTTCTCATTCTTCTTCTTCTTCTTCTACTTATTCTTCTTCTTCTTCTTCTTCGTCGTGCCCCGTGACTGCCCAAATGAGTGAAGTGTGCGGTGATTCTAAGATCGACGGCACTCATCTGCATGTCATACTGACTGACAGTATTATTTCTCTTCCCCAGCAGACTCCAAGGGCATTTAAATTAAAGGTACAGTGTTCTGCACTAATATAAAGGCTCTCTGAAGCCTAGAAACCCTTTAAATAAGTTAAATTCGCAGCGAATAAATTCGCATCGAATCAAATTTCTTCTGCAAATTCGGCGAATCAGCCGAATCGAATTTTTGAATAATTCGCTCATCTGTAATTGTCATGTTGGAAAAGTGCATGACGTCCAAGGGCATGGAGTGATGGCAGCATCTTCTCTTTCAATGTAGAGCAGTACATCTGTGAATTCATGATACTATCAATGAAATGCAGCTCAATGACACCAGCAGCACTCATACAGCCCCACACAAGGACACTGCCACCACCATGTTTCACTGTAGGCACCATGTATTTTTCTTTGTACTCCCCACCTTTGCGACGTCATAAAGTTTTGAAGCCATCAGTTCCAAAAACATTTATCTTGGTCTCATCACTCCAGAGCACAGAGTCCCAGTAGTCTTCATTTTCAGCATGGGTCTTGGCGGCGGGCTTTTTTGGGCATTGGCTTTAGGAAAGGCTTCATTCGTGGACAACACCCATACATGCCATTCCTCTGCAGTGTATGTTGTATTGTGTCACAGGAAAAAATCACCCCAGTTTGTCTTTATACTTCTTTAGCTAACTACAGTGAACTTGCATGTCCATTTTCTTCAACTCTTCTCATCAGAAGACGATCCTGTCAAGGTGGTAACTTCTGTGGACGGCCTGGATTTCTCTGTGAGATGATTGCAGTTCCACCTTTGTTAAATTTTTGGATCACTTTTGCTACAGCATTCTGATAAATAAAACTTTGTTGATCTTCTTGTAGCCTTCACCTTTCTTGTGTAAAGAAATTATTTTCTTTCTTAGGTCTTGTGACATTTCTCTTCCATGTGATGCCATTGCTAACAGCATGAAATGGGAAGGGGTTTTCTTTGTCAAGTAACACCCTTTTATAATCAACTGTCTGCTGGACACCTGTTTAATGAATAATTAGATTCACCTGTAGTTGAATTCTTGTTAATTAGGATTTTGTCTAAAATTTAGCTTTGCTCCTAAGACTTCCATTGGGTTGTATTCATTTTTGCAACATAGTCTTGAATTAATTTGTTAGGAAAAAAAATTTTTTGTTTGTGCAAATTAACACATTTTGTTTGCAATCAACAGCATGCATTTGTGGGAGTATTTTGTACTGTTGTGTCCCATAGAAAATGTTGATTCTAAAAGGAAAGTAAAGGTTTTCTGACAAATCTGTTGGGGTTTACTCATTTATGCTGAGCACTGTATATCCTATAGTCTATCAGTAAGTGATATGAAAAGGTGTCGCCAAAAATATACAAAGTCCCAACAAAAGAAGAAAATCCTCTGTGTATTTGTAACATCTTCACTGTGCCTCTCAATCTTTGTAAAAAGTATGAATTGTGCGTGAATGGGTGTACTCTCTCCTTAGGCGTTGGACCTTACTGCATGACATAGAGGTCATATCAGAGCTTAAAATGTGTCCCACCGCATTCTCCAGGTGCTCCTGTAAGAACTTGGAGCCATCCACTTTCTCACACACAGATGACCTTCTTTAAGGTGATACTCAGGAGATTAAAGTAGAGAAAAACTCCCCAGTGTAAAGCCTTTCATTTTATTAGACTAAAAAATTGTATATACTCAAAAGGATATTTTTTTAAGCACTTGCCTACCAGACACTTTTACCCCCTTCCTGCCAATGCCAATGTTCAGCATTCAGTGCTGTAGCACTCTGATTGACAATTGCGCAGTCATGCAACACTGTAACCATATTTTTTATCACTTTTTTGAGACAGATAGAGCTTTCTTTTGGTGGTATTTAATCACCACCGGATGTTTTAAATTTTGCTAAATAAACAAAATAAATGACCAAAAATTTTGAAAAAAAGAAAAGTTTCTGATATAAAATTTGCAAATAGGTAATTTTTCTCCTTCACTGATGTGAGATGATGGGGCTGCACTGGTCGGCATTGATTGGCTGCACTGATGGGGAGGCACAGGTAGACAGCACTGATAGGTGACACTGATGGGCACTAATAGGTGGCACTGAAGGTTACTGATAGGCAGAACTGACTGTCAGCACTGATGGCCACTGACTGTCAGCACTGATGGACACTGATTGGCAGCACTAATAAACACTAAATGGCAGCACTAATTGACACTATTGGCAGCGCTGATAGACACTGTTGGGGCTGCACTGATCAGGACATGGATTATCAGTGCCCTGAATATCAGTGTAAATGTCCCCTTTCACAGTTGCCATTTACCTGCTCTCATCTCCTCACAGCATGAGGAAAGTGCTGCAGATAACCAGTTACCACGGATTGGACATAGCTGATCATGTGGTAAAGGTCTGCTGTGATTGGCCCTTTACCGTGGCCTGTGATCAGCTGTGTCTGATTAACACAGTGATCACAGAGCATGCCAGGTGTATGCATCTGTGGGCACACATCCTCCCAGAACTGGACGATCACGCTGTAGCAATCATTTGGCTATAGGGCGGTCAGCAAGTGATTAAGAGCAGCTGTCATGGAAGCAAATACAAGCTAACAAGCCAGTGATCCAAGATGGTATAGGATTTTCTTAAAGGTTGCACACCTTTCTCAAAAGGTAGCAATCTTTGAGAAAGTCCAGTACGGACGCAACATGTCAGGTGGGCAGAACTTCATGACTTCATCAGAGTGGGTGGAGCCCCAGTGCTCCCTTTGAACCAAGGTGGAACCAAAAGTTTATTGTAAATACTTAAAGTGTTACTAAACCCAGGATCCTGCATTCATTATATCTGGCCTCCCACAGTACACAGAACATGGAAATGCAATTATTTTAGTAAATATAACCTGATAAATACCTTTTTTCATCAGCAGTTAGAGCAGTCTTGTGACTTCAGCTGAGCACAAGTTAAAGCTTGTAGAAGGAGTTTTCTTTCTGCTCTAGTAGGATGGAAATCCCCTGACCTTTGTCTGGACAGCGCTGATTGGCCCTGTGCTGATCACATGCACTCTCCAAAGAAAAAAAAACTCTCCAGTAATGCATACCAAACTGAGCACGTGCAGAGTGACTCCACACCATATGTCTTATCAGGGGATAGAAGGGAGACACTGGAAGAAGGGAAGGATCAGAGAAGTCAGGATCAAACAGCCTTTTTACACAATGCAGAGGATTAACCACTTAAATTCCACAGTGAGTATAACAAGCTTCATATACAGACTGATTTTACTGTTGTTGGTTTAGTAACACTTTGTGTTTTTTCTTTAATTATGTAGGTTTTTTTGGTAATATTTTTACATTTCCGGCTATTGCCATCCTTGATTGAGATGTTAAATTGATTGCATAATGATTAAATAAGCTTTGTGAAGTAGGACAAACCTGGACATCTGTCTTTGAGTATCTAAAACAAAGGACCATAACAGCTGTGAAAGCGGCAGGAATATGATTTGGTATATAGAACTTTCTACAGTCAACTTGTTCTTAATTGCAAACCTCTTAGTGATACATCTAAAACTGTGAAATAAATATTCTTTCTGCTTAACCACTTCAATACCGGGCACTTTTAACCCCCTTGCTGCCTAGGCCAATTTTCAGTTTTTAACGCTCTCACACTTTGAATGATTGGCATAGAACGCTGAACCCAAAAAACTTTGTGTAATTTTTTTCACACAAACAGAGCTTTCTTTTGGTGGTATTCAATCACCATTGGGTTTTTTTATTTTTTTGTTAAAATAAATGAAAAAAGATATAACATTTTCCCAAATAAATGTGTTTTAACTGTGGTGACACTGTACTATTAGGGTGACAGTATGTATATAAATACATAAATAATAATATAAAAAATAAATATGTAAAAATTTAATTTTGAAAAATTATAATTATTTTTTTAGAACCTGATTTGGATTATTTTGCTTACCGAAAAGGTAGCTGAATACATTTTGGCCAAGATTTATGAAATAAGATTATTTATTTGAAAAATTTTATAAGAAAAACACTTTTTTTTCAAAGTTTTTGGACTTTTTTAAATTTATATAGAAAAAAAACTAAAAATCCCAGTGGTAAACAAATACCACAAAACAAAACTTGTATCTGTCTTAAAAATTGCTAAAAATGTCATTTGGATACAGTGTTGCATGAACGTGCAATTGTCATTCAAAGTGTGATAGCACTGAAAGCTGAAAATTGGCCTGGGCAGGAAGGGGGTGAAAGTGTCCGGACTTAAAGTGGTTAAAAAAACCCAAAAAATTATAGCTGTCCTCCGCAGGCTCTGAGGTCGAGAACTGAGCGATTAGACACCAATAATTATTCTCGGCCTTCAGGCAGCAGAAAGCTGGTGACTGTCAGTCTCCGTCTCTCTGCTATGCCCCCCCAGCGCTCACTGGAGTGCCGGGCTGTGGAGGGGACAGGAGCGACTGGCTCAGGCTTTTGGCCACTGTTGGCTGAAAATGGATCACAGGAATGCAGCACAAACTATGCTCCTTTGAGCTATAGGAGAAGCATATGGCTATACCTCTTCTTTAACTCAGAAGTACCTTTTTCTTCTTGCTGCTGTAATCTGACTTTCTGCTGGAGAGTGGCTAACAAACTCTTACAGACTTATATATCCCTCAGCCAAAAAAGATTATTTTTTGACTTTTTCTGTACAGCCATGTAGACATATAGCTAACACATTTTCTTATACTATCTTAAAAGGTAACTCCACTTTCAAGGGATAAAAATAGCAAAAAAAAATTGTAATCAAATGTTATTAAAAATCATTTTTCCTTTTCAATTTATAGGGCTGAAATATTCTGTAAAATTAAATGCAATATGGCAACTTGGAGGCATTCTGTACATCACTTTAATGGGGCTAAGTGGTAAATGGGTGGGATGATCCCTCTTTCCTTGGGATGGATGGATGGAGTGTTCCCTCTTTCCAGCAGGGGGTCTCCTTGCTTCCTTATACATTTTCCTGGAGCTGGCTAGATGGATGGGGATATCCCTCTTCCCACTAGGGGGTCTCCTTGCTTCTTTAGGAATTTTTCTCCATAGGTATAATGGCCAAGGAAAGTAATACAAAAATATATATAGTGCCTTATCCTCTTTAAAACATAATTTCTTAAATATAGTAGTGCACTCACATGTATTACAAGTTAAACCGAATTGAAATGTTGAAATTTGAATCCACAGTAAAGTTTTCCAATATGTTGCTTTAAGCATTGTGACATCAGAGCCCCTCCCCTATGCGTTACGCCACCGGGTCACGTGGCTTCATCAGGGGGAATTTACCACTTAGCCCCATTAAAGGGACACAAGTCTTTTATGAGCTCACTTAACGGTTTGGTCATATACACCAGGTGAGAGCACAACCGGTCAAGGTGTATAATATTTTTATGATTGGTGAACTGCACAGATAATAATTTTATATCACTGCACTGGAAGAAATAACAAGGTCAAGGACTTAATAAGGACATGTTTATAGCAATAATATAATTGCAGAGATAACGATATGCACACTTTCGAAGCTGGACTTTTATTTATTTATTTATATTCCTTTGGTAGTGGTGCGCAACACCATTTCTGATTTCATTCTGTACACCACTGGTGTATGGAAAGCCCTCAGAAATATCATTTCCTGTTGTGTGATTGGCTCGCTGATTTCCCCAAAGTCTGCACTAAGATACAAGTCAGATTTTGGGCATCCTCTACAGCAAAAATCTAATTTTTGGTGAGATACGCCCAAAGAGAAATCACGTCTAAAGGGCTTCAGACCATGCCACTTTCCTCACTGGAACCCTGCAAGCGTAGCAGCTGATCGATAATTATAAAATCACTCCCACTCACATTCACTCAGGCACTGGCAAACAAACAGATATTTCTTCAGAACAAAAAAAGGTAGAAATCTGCAAACAAAGTTTGTCAAAGTCCCTGCAATTTACATAGATCACCCAGAGGGGGATGCTTTTTCCCAGCAAAAGTGGAGTTACTCATAAAGCAAAATCTTCATTAACTACTTTCTGGCCACCTACGGCACATATCCTGTGGGAGAGACCCCCCTCGCGCGCCAGGTCACATACATGTACATGATTCGGCTCTTCTGGGTATGGGGCGTGCATGTGCATGCCCTTTGCCACAGCTGTGCTGTCATTTGCTACAGCGCATGCCAATCAGTGGGTGATCACCATTGTCCAGGACCCGCCTATTGGCTCAGTGAATGACAGAAGAGAGCTCTGTGTTGGAAAACAACACAGGGCTCTCTAAAGACAATAGCAATGTGCCTTATTTTAATCCCTGCAAATCAGGGAGTAAAGATTGCACATTGCTTAGTAAAACAGCACACACTACACACAGTAAACATTGGTAGGCACTTTGATTGCCTCTAACTGTTAACCCCTTCCCAGACAGTATCATTAATACAGTGACAGTGTATATTATTAGCACTGATAACTATATTAGCGTCACTGGAGATGTCAATGTCATTTGGTCAGTTTCCATTCAGCGTCAGTTAGTGTCAGATTGTCCGCCACACTATAACAGTCCCACTATAAGTCACTGATCTCCTCCACTACTAGTATAAAAAAAATTAAAAATCCTAGTATATAATCCACTGTTTGTAGATGCTATAACTTTCACACAAATCGATGAGTATACATAATACAGATTACATTTTTGCCTGCATTTATGAAGAAATTAGATTTTGTTAATTTTTTTTATTGGATATGTTTTTTAGCAGAAAGTAATAAAAACGTTTTTTTTTCTTTTTTCATTTATATAATAAAAAACGAAAAGCCCAGTGGTAATCAAATACCACCAAAAGAAAGCTCTATTTGTGTGAAAACAAATATATAAATGACTGCCCAGTTGCCAGATAAATTAGCACAATACCGATTAGCAAAAAAATGGCCCCGTGATGAAGGGCGTAAAACCTTCCAGAGCTCAAGTAGTTAAAATAGTTGGAGTCTACATAGCAACCAGCAACTGTTAAACCAATAAGAACTGTGGTCAGAAGTATGTAATGTACAACATAAATTACAGTGCTGGTCAAGCCTATACAATATACAATAAATCACCGTGTACACCAGGGGAGTTCAACCTTTTGACTTTCCTGGGTCACATTGGAAGAAGAGGAATTGTCTTGGGATGCACATAAAATACGCTAACAATAAGGATCGTTGATAAGCAGAAAAAGTCCAGCATATAACAAGATGATGACCATGTATATAAATAATGTACCCATCTGAGTAAAAAAAAATCTTTTTTTAGTAATCTTTTTTATTATAAGACTAAAAGGCAACATAAAACTGTTTTTGATAGATTGATACTGCACAATGGTAGGGACTGCTGCTAACACCTATGAAGTGCAGATAAAACATAGGGGTATGGTGCTGTTCCTAAGATGGTAAAATGCTGCAACCCCCTCTCTAGAAGTGTGCATAAACTTTATAATGTACAATTTAATAGGCTTGTTTCCCTAAAACACAAAAAACCTTCCGTACTACAGGACACCTTCCCCCTCCTAAACTAATCAAAACGAGAGACAGAGGGTAGAAATTAATATCAAGTATAAAAATATGCTCCTGGGGAATCTTGACATCCTACAAAGCCCCTCCCTATTGAAGAGTGGGCCTGGTAAGTGGGTGAAACACACCAATTACAACAGCTGCCTCATCAATTTATTCCACAATGTGTGTGAAAAACTTCCTCCCTCTTACTGAAGAACATGTAAAGTGACAATGGACTTTATAATAGGTACTACTATACACCTTCCCCTAATATCCTGCATCCCAAGTGCTATGAGCTATAATTACCTGTGATACAACAAAATCATGTACAAATAAATACATTAATAATATATGGTGCTATAATACAATTCCCCCAGCTGTTACCATATTAAACTCAAATCCAAATATCCACTACATAGTGCAATGATAATGGTGACTAGACTGTCCATGCATACAACAATTTCTGAACCATGTGTAAAATTAGTCCATCAAACATATACAGGAGTCTGACCCTGTTGTAATTGGTGTGTTTCACCCACTTACCAGGCCCACTCTTTAATAGGGAGGGGCTTCGTAGGATGTCAAGATTTCCCAGGAGCATATTTTTATACTTCGTATTCATTTCTACCCTCTGTCTCTCATTTTGATTAGTTTAGGAGGGGGAAGGTGTCCTGTAGTACAGAAGATTTTTGTGTTTTAGAGATCCAAGCCTATTAAATTGTACATTATAAAGTTCACACACACCTCTCGAGAGGGGGTTGCAACATTTTAGCATCTTAGGAACAGCGCCATACCCCTATGTTTTATAAAACTGTTTTTGATAGACTAACACATCAACATCTGGTTCGATGGATGTAGTAGCAATTCTGAATGGATTCTCAAGGTGCTCAAAAGATATTTTTTTTCCAGTTTGCCCTACATGTGCTTCATCCTTGAAAAGAGTTGCTCACTAATATAGGTGCTGCAGAAAACTGATGAAAAGAAAAAAGCGTGATTGTGAAGAGTTGGATACTTTTCTTTGGGAAGATAAAACTTATAAAAGTCCAGTAAAGAGTCACTGTCACATTTTTCTTCCACTACATATGTAAACACATTTTTATAAAAAATCCCCCCCCCCCCAAAATCAACATTTTAAGTAAGTTTACGATTTTTTGTTGGGCCGCATTCATAGCCGTGTTTGTCCGCAGGTTGAACACATTGTACACAATGCAATGTAATGCTTATAAAATGCATGGATCGGGAGAAATATGGACAGCACAAGATACAGAGTATCAGGAGTATGTAACATAGTCCCCCCTGCTTTTTAGTGGGTGGCAAAAATGACTGTGGCCAGTATAAAAAAAAGCGATTGTTGAAAACTGTGATTGGAAGAATTGCCCCTCCTCCCCTATGAGTGGGAGGAATAGTCCCCCCCCTCCGAAGACACTGGTGGTCAATAGATTAACTTCACTTTCCCTCCTCCCAGACATTGGTGGTCGGTGATGGCCTATTCACACCAGGGCATTGCAGTAATGCAGGACAAATATCTTCTCTTAAATATCTTCTCTAGTAAATATCTTCTCTATTTCATCCTCAACCATGAAAAAAAACCATCTCCAGCAAAAAACTACCGGTATCTAAAAAGCAAAATTCCAAACAGCACAAACTCTCATTTTTTCGATTTCCAAGCACAAATTTCTTCCTTTGTACAAGCCTCCCCCCTGCAGATTCTTTTTAAGGGCATTTATTGGTGAAGTTACGAATGAAACCAAAATGCAGCTCAAACAATGCCATGATGTCATGACCTGTGTAATAAATGCACAATGTACAATTGTGTGGTCCCTAGCTTGAGTAACAATTGAATCCCAAATGCAAACCTCTCCTGCAGGATAACTAGGGCACATTAAAGCTGGCCATATAGATGGATCAAAAATCAGACAGTTCAGAGGTGACCAGCTAAGTTTTGATCCATGTGTGGGCATCCCTGTTCATCAGAAGTCAATCAGCTTCAGTTGCTGATCAGTGTATTCTGACTGAGAGTCCTGCTGTCAAATTACAATGTCTCAGCGGGGGAGATTCCTTCATCCATTTCTCTTTTGTGGATGGAGGAATCCATTGTTCTATTTTTCATGTTGTTGGCTGGCCAGCTTAACACATGTTCAGTATGTGGTCAAACCACACATCTGCTCAAGTATCTATCAATCCTGCTGTGCCTATCCCATGCAGACTGCTCAAATCTTAGATACTGAGTGGCATCCAGAATGCATTTGGGGGGGGGGGGGGATCCTAGACCTCTCCTTGGCTGTGACATGTGACAGAGTCTAGGGTTAGTCTATGAGTCTCCTCCAATCTGATCCATTCTTTATCTAAGGTCTACATATCAGCACTGCAGGTGTGGGCATCATGCTAGGGATGCCCATGTGCCTAGGTGTGAACTGGTTGAATTAGTTGAAATTTCCTGAGAATTGGTCAGCATAGGGGTATAGGAATGGAAGCCTATTCATGGCCTATGTGCTGTGGTACAAGAGTAAATACTTCATTTCTCCATCACATCCAACAACGCCACCATCAAACCCGCCCCACAGGCCAGAGTACTTGGTGTCATTCTGGACTCCAACCTATCCTTCCAGCCCCAAGTCCAATCTTTAACAAGCTCGTGCAGACTCCACCTCCGCAACATCGCCAAAATACGCACGTTCCTAACCCCAGAAACCACTACACAGCTCATCCACTCCCTCATCATATCACGACTCGACTACTGCAACTCCCTCCTCACTGGCCTGCCTCGCCATAGGCTATCCCCACTTCAGTCGATCCTGAATACGGCTGCCAGACTCATTCACCTTTCCAACCGCTCCATTTCCGCCACCCCCCTCTGCCAATCCCTCCACTGGCTTCCGATTGCGCAACGGATCAAATTCAAAATCCTAACACTGACGTACAAAGCTGTCCACCATACTGCCCCGAACTACATCACTGACCTAATATCCAAGTACCACCCAGCACGCACACTCCGCTCCTCACAAGACCTCCTTCTTTCTAGTTCCCTGGTCTCCTCCTCCCATGCCCGCCTCCAGGACTTCTCCAGGGTGTCACCCATCCTCTGGAACTCCCTGCCCCAACCCATCAGATTATCACCTACTCTCCTCTCCTTTAGGCGCACCCTGAAAACCCACCTCTTCAGGGAAGCCTACCCCACCCCCGGCTTACTTGCCGACCTCCTCCACTCTTCCTACCACCCCATCCCCCACAGATTTCTCCTCCTGTGCCACCATCCCCTCCCTCCTAGATTGTAAGCTCGAAAGAGCAGAGCCCTCGATCCCCTCATGTTTTGCATTGTATTGGTATTGTTCTGTCACATGTTCTGTCCCCCTTTGTAATGTACAGCACTGAGCGAACTATTGGCGCTTTATAAATATTGTATAATAATAATAATAATAATTTGACAGAATAAAACTCAATTTACTGGCAGCAGCAAAGACACTGGACTAGGCCTAGTGAGGAATAAGTCATATGCTTTGAATAACTATTGCTAGTGTGCTTCCATCAGCTTTCAACCAAACTGTCAAGCCATCAAATGGTTGGTGTCATAACTGATCACATGGCCAGCAACATGGCAACAGTGGATAAAATAGAGGCTAACAGGGCAACTTCCTTGGCTGTAAAGAAGCAAAAATAAAAGAATTTGGTAAGATGTCCCACCATTAATACTGTTTTTGCCAACCTCCCATACATAGAAACCAGGACAAATAATAGAAATATCCCCCTGGGACGTTGTACAGCAAAAACACAGTGAGTATACAAAGGTATAAAATAGTAAATATTTATTACAAAATGTTGTTTCAATAAAAAGAATCAGATGATTCAATAAAGTAGGAGTACAATACAGTGGTGCATATCTTACATACAGAAGCATATACAAAGTGCAAGGGACCTGACAGTCTGTGATACATCAACTGACACGTGGGCTAACAAACCGAGAGAACTTGAACAATTGTATTATCCATACAAATCCAACGCGTTTCGGAACTCATGATTCCTTTTTCAGGGAATAGTTATTTCAGGTCTATAACATAACAAAATATCAAATAAATAAAAACAACATGATACATAATATCAGTGTGGGAAAGGGCTGGTTACTCATATACTTACAAGTTGCACCACATAGAATAATGGTTGACAAGTATTTATACAGGATTAGGTGAGGATACTTTCCAAGTGACACACCAGGGAGAGGAGAGGCAAGGACGCCCCAATGAACCATCCATCAGCAAGGACCACACTGATGCAACCAATGAGAGGATCTATAAAATGTAATAGAGGCCACAAATAGTAAAAAGAATCCACTATTTGTAATTCACCACAGAAGAGTAGTGTAATATATGGCCAAAAGGCATAAGTATGCAGTATAATAGTTTAAAGCCTGGTATATCTCAACTCAAGCAAAAATAGCAGAGGACATACACGTGAGCCTATATATAAACAGATCCACCCAGTTGGAAAGAAAACATCAAAAAATATTATGGAGTGCTTACCAATGGTATCACTGTACTATCACATGGAGCCACCTCATAATCATCCAAGAGAAGTAAAGCCGCAAAGCAGCTGATATAAATATGGTGGTTGGACTGGTGTTCGTGAGCCAATGGCTGATTGCCTGTGTTTGGTGCCAAAAATCTCTCAACCAATTTTCTTGGCTGTAAAGAAGAGGAGGGTTTAGTTCTACTTTAAATGTGGTGGCCGCATTTATTCTTTTCTCCTTTATTCTCACCTGGTGATCCAGTCAGTAAGCCTGTTATTCTTCACCTTCCTTTAACAGACCAAGCTGTCTAGCAAAAGTGAAAGTTAGAGGATTGAGACAACAGTTAGATTTTCTTCATATAGTGCTACCCCTGCAGGAGCCGCTGGATAGGATGGGCCCTCTGTTCTTTGCAGCAACCTTTTCAAGAACCTCAGCCCCTCTGAAACACCAGGTTGAGTGTACAAACGTGCAATATTACAGGAAATCACTGAAAGTAACAGTTAGTACCCAAAAGCAGTGCTTTATCAAAGAAAAAAGGCACCAAACCAGGTAGTAAAAGGCAAACGTAATATATTGTCAACCAACTTGGTTGGTAACTTGGCAAGCGTAAAATGGATTAACAATGGTAATAACACAATTTAGCATACAAAGTAATTAACAGTTGGGACTAGGTATAAGATGTCATTTGGGATGCAGCTCAGCCAAAACAGTAGCATGACCACCGCAAGTGCAGCAGTGAGCAGCAGTAAAGTTTAATCTACCAAGTGCTGGAACTATTCTCCCACAGTCAGGGGTGGACTGACAACTCATGGGGCCCCCGGGCAATAGGGAATCATGGGGCCCCTGTGTCCTTGCCCAAACTCAAAAAATCCTATGAAAAAGGTACCAGGGGCATCTCATGGGGCCCCCTACTGACCCTGGGCCCTCGGGCAGTGCCCGAGTTTCCAAACGGTCAGTCCGCCCCTGCCCACAGTTCATTTATGGCAGTGATGCTAGTTATAGACCCACTTGGTATTCACTGACCCAAAGAAAAGGAGAATGGTAGAGAAAGGAGACAGGGGAACAAAGGGGCTTGCAGAAGACTTATTACGGGAAGGGAAGTTCTCTGAGATGTTCTTCTGCCAAATATCGTTGGGGCCCTTTAAGAGCATTGGTGCACTTACAGACATACCCAGTTAACCTGCATGCAGTATAGGTACAGTAAAGGTGCAGTATAGTCTCAGCACAAGGTGGATGTGGTTCAGATGCGGTAAAAGTTAAGTATAATGCATTACAGGGTTGGTATAGGTGCAGTCTGGGTTCTGAATAATTGCTATATAGAGAACAGTATGGGTGCAAAAAACTGTTTCTTAATTAGTGTTAGCTGGAGTTTGGCTTTATTTTGTTACTCAAGCCTAGAATTTCCTGAAATTTTGAAGCCATGGGAAAAGAACATTTTTTTTTAAAAAAAAGGAAATTTTCAGAAAATTTTAAAAAATGTAGTGCGGAGTAGTTTTACAAACTGCAAGTAATTTTGTTACACTAGGAGCATGAAATGCAATGTATATAAAAGTATTATACTCAACATACAAGAACATCTTCACAAAACAAACTAAACTTGCTATTTAAAATGTGTGATAATCCAGAAGAAACAGAAAGTTTCCAGAAATGAGAACTCTGGAGGGAAAAGCTACTTGCACTCTCATTATGGTCCTCATCATTTAATTCCATAAAGTATATGTTATTGTCTTTATGGCACATCTGTCATTTGTCATCCTTGTAGCATTTGGAAAATAATATTTCTTCTCACAATTTTTGCAAATTTCAGCTTTGCTCTCAGCAGAAATTGCACTGTGGAAATGTTTCCAAACCAGGGGTGGACTGACCATTTGGAAACTCGGGCACTGCCCGAGGGCCCGGGGTCAGTAGGGGGCCCCATGAGGTGCCCCTGGTACCTTTTTCATAGGCTTTTTTGAGTTTGGGCAAGGACACAGGGGCCCCATGACCCTATTGCCCGGGGGCCCCATGAGTTGTCAGTCCGCCCCTGTTCCAAACTCTAGATGTTGGAAAAAAAAATTTACTGAGCATATTATATGTAAACATTATGCTATGATGGTGGAGAACACTAACAGGAAACATTTAAAGGTTATAAAGCTAAACTAATGCCCTCTTACCTGTCAATTAAAGCCTGAGAGAAGGACAGATTTATTGTATCCCAACAATCACCCAAATGTAGGAGGTATAAGATGGAGCCCACAAGCAAACTAAATTGGAGCCTTTCCCCTGCAGTGCCTGCTAGTGGCAGAAACACATATTTCTTGTTTGAGATCTGCATTAAGAAGTATAGAGTATTCCAGGATTTAAGACTTTACATAAAGTCTCAGAAATCTTTCACTGAAGGACAAATTTAGCCAAGCCTATTTTGGCTTTGCTTCTAATATGGATCACAGGAGTGCAGGTTTGTTCTGCATTCCTGTGACCTGTTTTCAGCAGATAGTGTTCTAAAGCCCGCTGTTAGCTGACATCACTCAGCCTGCCTTGATCCCAACTTTAAAGTTGAGATCCACCCAGATGCCTGGACCAGCAGCTGGCTCAGCATCTCAGCGAGCTCCTGAGAGCTTGAGTCAGTCACTCCTGCCCTCTCCACAGCCCAGCGCTTTAGTGATTGCTGGAGGAGGAGAGCAGAGAGCTCTCTGCAGGCTGATGACCAAAAGCTGAGCAATCAGTGGTGTTTGAACACCTAGTCTTAGAGGCAGCGGAGGACAGCTGCAGCTGGGATTGGTGCTGCATCCATCTGGGTGAGTATGATTGTTTCTTTTTTTTAAAAGCCATACTTTTCACTAGTTTTGCATTTTGCTAGGGTCAGTGTCACTACTGGTAGCATGAGGCGATACTTGGACCCTACAGAGGTTGCACAGGCAGTCCAACTCCTCCAAGATGGCACATCAATATGTGCCATTGCCAGAAGGTTTGCTGTGCCTCCCTTCACAGTCTGAAGAGCATAGAGGAGATGCCAGGAGACAGGCAGTTACTCTAGGAGAGCTAGACAGGGCCGTAGAAGGTCCTTAACCCATCAGCAGGTCCGGTATCTGCTCCTTTGTGCAAGGAGGAACAGGATGAGCACTGCCAGAGCCCTACAAAATGAAATACAGCAGGCCACTGGTGAGAATGTCTCTGAGCAAACAATCAGAAACAGACTTCATGAGGGTGGCCTGAGGGCCCGACGTCCTCTTCTGGGCCCTGTGCTCACTGCCCGGCACCATAAAGCTCGATTGGCATTTGCCACTGAATGCCAAAATTGGCAGGTCTGCCACTTGCACCCTGTGCTGTTTGCACATGTGAGCAGGTTCACCCTGAGCACATGTGACAGACGTGAAAGGGTCTGGAAAAGCCGTGGAGAACATTATGCCTGTAAAATCGTTCAGCATGACCGTTTTGGTGGTGGGTCAGTGATGGTCTGGGGAGGCTTATCCATGGAGGGATGCACAGACCTCTACAAGCTAGACAATGGAACCCTGAATGCCATTAGATATCCGGATGAAATCCTTGGACCCATTGTCAGACCCTACGCTTGTGCAGTTGGTCCTGGGTTCCTCCTGGTGCACAACAATGCCCAGTCTCATGTGGCAAGAGTATGCAGGCAGTTCCTGGAGGATGAAGGAATTGATACCACTGAATGGCCCCCACGCTCGCCTGACCTAAATCCAATAGAAAACCTCTGGGATATTATGTTTCAGTCCATCCAACGCCACCAGGTTGCACCTCAGACTTTCCAGGAGCTCAATGGTGCCCTGGTCTAGATCTGTTAGGAAATACCCCAGTACACTATTCATCGTCCCATTAGGAGCATGCCCTGAGTGACGATGTCAGGCATGCATACAAGCACATGGGGGCCATACAAACTACTGAGTACCATTTTGAGTTGCTGCAATGCAATTTCAACAAAATGGACTAGCCTGCTGCATCATTTTTTCAGTTTGATTTTTGGGGTGTCTTCGAATTCAGTCCTCTGTAGGTTGATAATTTTCATTTCCATCAAATGGTGGGGCATCTGTACGTTCCTAACATATCACCCAGTCCATATCAGTGGAGATATCCAGCATGATATTTTTCCCCATTGAGATCTGATATGTTTTCAATGTGTTCCTTTAATTTTTTTGAGCAGTGTATATATTCTATAGTTTGTAGACTTTATAATTTTCACACAGACTAAATACAATATGCTGATTTGGGGTATTGTTACCAAAGATATGTAGTAGAATACATTTTGATCTAAATTTGTTTAGAAAGATTATTTATTTGCAGAAAGTTGTATTGAAAACTAAGAACAACTTTTTTTTCAAAATGTATGGTGTTTTTATCTTATCTAAAAAAAAATGGTGGTATGTTAAATACCACCAAAATAAAGCTCTATTTATATAAAAATGTAAAGTGTGACAGCGTTGAAAACTGAAAAAAGGCCTCAGCAGTAAGGAGGTAAAACAGTCAGGTCTTGAAGTTAAAGATCGGTAAGCTGTAATATATTAGATTTTTGTTTTTGGGAATATTACTGCTTAAATGGTAGAACAAAGTTCCTAAATTGAGTGGAGCTCATGAAAGCGATCCAGATGCTCCATGTGGAGATATAGCAATCAAATCTACTGCGTAGTAGGGCCATTAGTTTCTCCACAAGCACATAATTTTAAATGCATGATTCATGCACTTAACAAAAGTAAATAAATAGTGCTAGCTAAATATAACAGTTCTAAAATTAATTGAATAAAATTTGAAGCAAGTTGATCTAATACAGTGGTCTGCCTAGCGGCCAGATGTGGCTCTTTGCTTGGCCCTTGGGACATTATCCCCCCCACTGCCAGCAACAGTGGGGCATAGTGCTTGCCAAGGACACAAACGATAGGGCACTAGTCTTCTCACTGACACCAATGATGGGACACTATTCCTCCCACTGACACCAATGATGGCACACTATCCTCCTATTGATACCGACGATGGGGCACTATTCCTACCATTGATAGTAATGATGAGGCAGTATTCCTCCCACTGATACCAACGATAGGGCACTATTCCTGCCACTGACATCAATGATGGCACACTATCCACCCATTGATCCTGATGATGGGACACTATTCCTCCTATTGATAGTAATGTTGGGGCACTATTCCTCCCATTGATACCAATGATGGGGCACTATTCCTCCCACTGATACCAACGATGGGGCACTATTCCTCCCACTGATACCAATGACGGGGCACTATTCCTCCTAATGATACCAATGATGGGGCACTATTCCTCCCACTGAAACCAATGAAGGAGCACTATTCCTCCCACTGACATTAATGATGGGGCACTATTTCTCCCACTAACCCCAATGATGGGGCACTATTCCTCCCACTGACACCAACAGTGAGACACTCTTTCTCCCATTGTTACCAATGATGGAGTGCTGTTACTCCCACTGACACCATTGATGAGGCACCATTCCTCCCACTGATAGCAACAATGGGGCACTATTACTCCCACTGACACCAATGATGGGTTACTTTTCCTCCCACTGATACCAGCGATGGGGCATTAGTACTTCACCTAATACCAATGATGGGGCATTTTCTACTCCACTGGCCACAGTCTGGGCCCCCTAAAGTTTGAAGGACAGTAAACTAGCTCTTTGTTTAGAAAGTTTGAAGACCCCTGGTTTAATGGAACTGAATATCCACAAACTCCATTGTTACATATTTCAATGTAATTGTGCTTTTCCTAAAAATGTTAGCTTTGCATTTTCCTTAGCATTTTCATCTTTTCCCTCTTTTAATAACAGCCACATTCTGTCCAACTGAAAAATGAAACTTTGAGGCACAGAGCCGTTTCCACACAGGTATCTTTCATAAGAGATTGTTTGTATTTCTCCTGTCAGGGTGATGGAGAGAGCGCCTTTGTGTTTTTTTAGTTACTGTGTACATAACGTCTGTATATGTTATAAATGTGAGAAACACGCTGCGTATGAAAACAGGGGATGGAAATAGCTGGAGCCGAGGCTTTCATGAGGATTATTCACACAAAGCCCTTTGTTTACCATCTATTGTAGACACAGCATTAAGTACTAAATGCTTACTTTACTGAAAAAGCTGGTAAATGCATATGACAATGAATCATTAGTTCATCATAAATCATGTTTTCTCTCGTAAAAGCTACTGGGGTTTTGATGTTGTAAAAATACAAGATAGTGCCCTTAAAAAGCTAAGTGTAAAGGGATCCTTTAGGGTCCATTTACATTATTGAGGTGCGTTAACACATATTTAGTCACTTAAATGTGCGTTGCATTAAAGCAGCTTATAAATATGATTAGCTTGCTATTGCATAAAAACTTGCTGAAAAACAGACGTGCAATGGATTTTGTAATGAAATGCACTATGGTGTGTTACGTGTTGCATGAAACGAAGGATGAGGGTTCAACCTTATGTGATATGTTGGGGTTTCGCTCAAGATTAGTGCTCACAAGTGAATTTATCCCAGCCAGGAAATCCTAGCCTAGTGCTTGTTGGCCCATTTTTATTTAAAATGAAAGTAAAAGTTCAAAATAAACGTTCTCTTTGCAGGGATTTCCATCATCATATCCAAGACAAAGAAATGACTTTATGCCTCCTGGCTCTCTCTTAGGCCTTGAGCTTAAGCCTTTTGGCTGGTTCCCCAGACCAACTCATAGCACTACTGTTCTGCCTACAACCTCTGCACCTTTTTCTCAGCTTCTGTAGCTCACATAGCTCTTTCTGTATTCTCAGCTCTCTCAGGATTGGCCCACACCCTTGTAAGTAGGCTTGCGATTGGTCATATTGTTCCACACTCCTGGCCATAGTCCGGCTCGCAACATTCCTAGACGTAGACCTAATAGTTGGAAATAAAGGAATGTCCACACACAAAATGCATTTTCTGCCCTTTTACAAGGTTTCCGTGACATATGACATCACATTGACATACTAACAGAATTCTTTTGTGAAGAATGCCATACACACGAGAAGACTTTCTGTAGTTGTCATTTAGGCACATACCTTTGTAAGCCATCTTCCCTTTGTAGCCCCCTCTAGTGTGCTACTAGAAGAGTGTAATGTATTATAGGTGAAATCATTGTGTGTGACTCCTGGTAGTTGTGTGAGTCATGTGATTGAGGTTGGGTTATTGCAGGTCAGCTGGATAACTCAACAGGTTGTGGCTCTATCGTCTCCTACTGACTCTAGAGGACCATGGAACCTTCCAGAATACAGTAAGCAGGAAGGGGTGGAGACCGGATCTGCATGTTCATGGGAGTCCGGCCAGGCCCAGGTTTGGATGCCCTGGTGGAATGGTGGATTGGCCCATAAATATGAGAGAGCCCGGTTGAAAGGGGAGTTGAGTGGAAGATAGAGTACTGAAGAGACTGAAGCTGCCTGGGAGGGGTCCCTTAGGTATGTGGAGGGGGGCGGGGGGTTGCCTCCAGGCTGGGATCAGGCTGGCTCAGGAGGATACATTCAACAGTGAGGTGTTGAACGGGCCAAAGATCTGGAGTAGCAGGGAGCAAAAATGACAGAGTGAGTACAGCAGCACTCTCTGGGACATGCAAGGGGAACACACGTGGCAAGCTTTCTTGTGCTAGGCTCAATCCTTTATCCTTGTCCCGGGAGATCTTCCAAGATCTGGGAGCAGCTCTACAGGGGAAGAGAAGACATCTCTGCATGTAGTTACAAGAAATGAAGCTGATTTTTGAAGGGCTGCTAGTTTCTCATCTATCAACTGCAGTTGCAACTGATCCACAATGACTGACAGCTTTCAGAAAAAGAACAGTCCAGGATATGACTTTGTACATAGGAAGGAAGTGTCCCCCTTCCATTGATTCAAGCCAAATTGGGCATCCCATAATCCCTATTTCCCTATCCAAGTTGATTTCCCCCAATAAAACAACAAACCCAAGCCCATGGACTAGTCATTATCTTTGGATGCAAGTCTGTGTGAGAAATACCTGTTGCCTGGCTGTGCGGAGGGAGGCTTAGGGATAACCACTACACAGCGGCCCTCACGAGGGTAGTGCTCGTACCTCCTGTCTTTGGGAGCACTACAAATTTGGAAACACTTCCCCCTGTATACTAAGTCCACAGCATTCTGTCTTCAACCACAGAGTATAATCAAGATGCCTTCATTAGTATCCAAGTCTCTCCAAATGTTCCTTCCATAGCTCTGCCCAGCTAGGCACACTCCCAGATGGCATGTTCATTCCCCAGGTGTCACCAGTTCTAAGTTCCAATCAGGGGATTCTGACTTGGCCTTAAGAGCTTTTTGCACCCTGCTCCAGACCCGCAGCAAACCATAAGAAGAGTCAGAGAAACTACAGCTGTTCCTCTTGAGTTCTGTACCACCTTGCCTGGGACTTCAGCCCTGCAAAGGGCCCTTTAGTTTAGCTCTGCAGGAGATTACATCTTATCATCTATGGCATATCTTACTCTGATGTCCCAGACTACTAGCCCCCCCCCCCCATCATCACTGGCCTTTGGATGGATGCTCACTACACCTCTGTAATCACTAGAGAAGGGACTTCTCCAGAAGGGGAGCTGTCACTAGACTAAAATGTTCCCTCCTTCCATACTATAAAAGAAATAGAGCCTCTTATCTGCAATTGACTATACCCTGATCTGGGCAAACTCTTTGAAGCCTCTGGACTCCACAGCCCAATCTGAGAATTACAAAAATTACCCAAAAACTGGGACATTTTTTTTCTCCACTCAGAACAGAGAGTCTGGAGCCCCTCAATCAGCATCCATGAGACCCCTTTGTGCTATTTACCTCTTCTAATCAGGGGCAGGGTCTAGCACTGATGAACTGTGCGTAGATGGCTGTCTGTTGTAACTGTAGCAGATGGCCCTGCGTTAATCACAGTAAAAAGGTGAAACATCACAAGCACTCTGTTGCAAATATATACACTAATATTTATAAGTGCAATGTCACATAAGTCAAATAAGCCAAGATTTCAGGGCCACTGGGTCCCTTCCTCAAGGCAACATAGTGGCCACTCTAGGCAGTCCCAACCACTCTGCTCAAGGTTCTCCATCTGTGGCATACAGTCTCTAGACCTCTTTCTCAGCAAATAGCAGCAGAGCTCATAACACATCCTTTCCCAGCTAGGAGCTATCTCCTGATCGTGGATTTCTTTTCAGAGTGGTAAGGGCTGCTGCATTTTAGGAAGAGCCCTATGTGGTGTACAACATATTTAATAAGAAAAAAAAATTGCATAGCTGTTTGCCCATCAATGCTGGGGCAAAATCACATACATAGAAGGCTATATTCTCTGCAGATCAATTGTTATTCATCGAAAAAAAACAGTGTGAGAGGGGAAAATACTGAATGATGACCAGTAGATAGAACTAAAAATCATACTAATTTGGTATGATAATCAGAGCCATCTAATGACAATAATTAGGTATTTTCACCATTCATGACTTTTTTTTTTTCAATGAATAATATTTGATCTGCAGAGAGTATAATCTAAGCGTATGCCCTGCTTGCACAGAACTAATTAACGTGCAGTTTTGATGGCAGAACAGCTATTCAATTTTATTTATAAATACACCCCTACAACTGGCCCTGGTATACAATACAAATGAAGATAAGTGGCTTACCTTGCTAATTTATTCTGCTTGTGCATGACCAGGATACTTTATGCACAGGGTCTCAAGAAAAGAAAAGTAAAGCCGTCTGCTAGTATGTTTCAATGCTAGTATTAAAACCTAAGTGCTTTTTGGTTTAACACATTGAGCACAATAAAATAAACATTCCCTGGTAAACTGTCTCCTGCTCTATTAATGCTGCTTCCCTAAACTTCTGGTCTTCACAGGAAAGAATTACCAGTGGACAGTGCAGTCTGGATTCAGTCTGTTAGCTTGGAGAAGGGAGAGGGGGAGTGCTTGCCATTCTAAGCTATGAAGCTGTGTGTTTCTATAAATGTACATAGTATAGGGAGACACAGCTCTAGTCCCTGCATGCAAGGGAGGCTCCATAGGACACTGAAACAGGAAGGAGCCTCCCTAAAACAGGAAACCTGAGCCAATGGTCATGTCACCAGCTGGAACACAGGATTAAAAGGAGAAGAAGCTGCGTACTCAGTAGGTGATTAAATCAGATGATGGAAGTGTTTAACTATTTTACCTCCTGTGAAATACTGTGATTGGGCAGCAGGGGTGTGCAAAATGACGTATATATACGTGATGTTTTAGCTTCGGGTAGAGAGTGGCCTCGGCTGTCAATCACCAGATCCAGGTCTATTTATTAGCACTGATCACTGTATTGGTGTCACTGAGATAGTCAGTTCCCCCCAGTGTCAGAATGCCCGCGGCAGTCCTGCTGTCCCGCTATAAGTCACTGATCATTGCTATTACTAGTAAAAAATAAATAAATTCCAGTATATATTTGTAAACACTATAACTTTCACATAAATCAATTAACCACATCAGTACTGGGCACTTTTACCCCCTTCCTGCCCAGACCAATTGTCAGCTTTCAGCGCTGTCACACTTAGAATGACAAATAGAACTTTCTTTTGGTGGTATTTAATCATCACTGGGTTTTTATTTTTTTACTAAATAAAACAAAAAAAAACTGAAACTTTTGAAAAAATATGCACTTTTCTTTGTTTCTGTTATAAAATTTTGCAAATAAATAACATTTCTTCATAAATTTAGGTCAAAATGTATTCTGCTACAATTCTTTGGAGAAAACAATAAAAATAATAATTTAATTTGTATTTTTTTTATTTTTTTATTATTTTTTAATTTTTCATTACATTATTTTTCTTTTTTTTACTATTTTTTTTTCAACACACTGTGACCAAAGCAATACAATGTTACTACAGTAACACTGAACTACTCTGGGCAAGTGATCAGGATTTTTTTTTTTTTACACATTATGAGTGCTAATACCAATGTATTTCATTGATATTTGCAATCATTGTTACTGAATGAAACTGATTCATTTAGTCTTTTGTTGTGGTTAGCTGTGATTGGGCAAAGCTGATCACATGATACAGATGGGCTGTGATTGGCTCCTTCTGTATCATGTGACTGCTTTGACCAGTCACAGCTAACAAAATCACTGTATACAATGGATGGCATGGCAGGAAGCCATCCATTGTATACAATTGACATGTGATCTGCTGTGATTGGTCACAGCAGTCACATGACACTGGCAACGGGTGACGGATCGCGCTGCTGCGCGGCCCACGTGGCCCACGCGGCCACGTGAGCAGCTTGTTTAGACAGGACGTCAAATGACGCCCAGTCACAACGGTGAGTGTCTGGCTGTCAATCTGCAATAGGGCAGGAAGGTGTTAATTTACACATTTTTTTAGCAAAGACATGTAGCAGAATACATTTTGGCCTACATTTATGACGAAATTAGATTTTTTAAAAATTTTTATTGGATATGTTTAATAACAAAAAGTCAAAAATATATTTTTTCTCAAAATAGTCGGTCTTTTTTCGTTTATAGCGCAAAAAATAAAAACCGCACAAGCGATCAAATACCACCAAAAAAAGCTCTATCTGTGGGGGAAAAGGACATAAATTTCATTTGGGTGCATCGTTGCATGACCGCGCGGTTAAAGTAATGCAGCACCGTAATGCAAAAAATGGCCTGGTCAGGAAGGGGGGTAAATCCTCTGGGGGGCAAGTGGTTAAATGAACTAAGGGTTTGATATCATTTTTACTTGAGGTAGTGTATTTCTATTTTGGTAAGAGTTTCTCTGTAACACACCATTTTAGAATGGCAGGTAGTGATGTCTAAATCATTTCTAAACTCTTACGTGTACCTATGGATCTGTGGAAGCTTGATGACGTGTGATGTCCACCTATAGAGCATGCTGGAAGTAGTAGTTCACTGTCAGCTGCATTGTAGCTGATTGCAAAGCCCCAGGCTGGCTAATTGCAATGGTAACAATGAGTGTTCAGTCTTTTCTTAATATATCTTGCCCATTCTTTCCAAGCAAAGAAATTCTTCTGTGACTTGCAGAAATTTGTGTTTGCAGGGAAATAAAAAGACACCAATTAAAAGCATGCAAGAATAGAGGCTAATTATGTACGATTCAGGCTGTTCTTTGTTTAGAAAATGTATCACAGAGTTGAATAGATTAGCCCTGATTGCCGCTCTTACATATAATGGACTTTTTCCATAAGTAATCATTAACAATTGCCCAATTAGGCAACTTAAGAATTCCCTTCCATAAAATGAATCTAAATTTTAGCATGTTCTTCTTCTTTGAAGGAGCAATGGGGGTTTGCAATAAAGGAGCTGATTTACTATAGGAGAAAGTTTTACACCGGCCCGTATACACTTTGTATACCCAATGGGACTCAGAGGTGGGCTCTATTTTTTAAATGCTCCTAACCTCAGTTGGATATCTGACGTTTGCACAGGGGAGTGTAAATATGATTGTTTTAGTAAATCATCCTTTTCTGTCAATTAAAAGGGCAGCACAGTGGCTAAGTAGTTAGCACTTCTGCCTGGCAGCATTAGGGTCATCACTTTGAATCTCAACCACGGCACTACCTGCCTGGAATGTGCATGTTCTCCCTGTGCCTGTGTGGGTTTCCTCCCACACTCCAAAGACATGCTGGTAGGGTAATTGGCTCCTGTCTAAATTGGCCCTAGTATATGAATATGAGTTAGGGACCTGTACGCTCTTTGAGGGCAGGGAGTGATGTGAATGTATAATGCATATGCAAAGTGCTGTGTATATTGACAGGGCTATACAGTATACGCACTTGTAATAAATAAATAAATATTAAACCCAAAGGCAAACATGTATTATATGACAGCTTACCAATTCTTGTGATATGCTGGATGCATCAGTTTTCTTTTCTAACCTTTTTTTCCTTTATTTTCACCTAGTGATCTGACCAGTAATTTTGTTGTTTTTCAAAAGAACAATCTGTCGTACATTTGTAGCAGTTTTGGGTTGAGTCACATAGTTACATAGTCAGTCTGGCTGAAAAAAGACAAAAGTCCATCCAGTCCGACCATAGAAATAAAAAAGTTATAATCCTATACCAGGGGTAGGCAACCTGCGGCTCTCCAGCTGTTGCAGGACTACAAGTTCCATCATGCCTCTGCAAATCATAGCTGGAACTCAGTTTTGTAATGTTGCAATGCCTCATGGGAAGTGTAGTTCCACATCAGCTAGAGAGCCGGAGGTTGCCTACCCCTGTCCTATACCCACAGTTAATCCAGAGGAAGGCAAAAAAAAAACCCAGCAAAGCATGATCCAATTTGCTCCTTCGGGGAAAAAAAATTCCTTCCTGATCCCCGAGAGGCAATTGGATATTCCCTGGATCAACTTTACCTATAAATGTTAGTATTCAGTTATATTCTGTGTATCTAAGAAAGAATCCAGGCCTTTTTAAAGCAATCCACCGAGCTGGCCAGAACCAACTCTTGAGGGAGTCTATTCCACATTTTCACAGCTCTCACTGTGAAGAAACCTTTCCGTGTTTGGAGATTAAATCTCTTTTCCTCCAGCCGTAAAGAGTGCCCCCTTGTCCTCTGTGATGACCTCAGGGTAAATAACTCTACACCGAGTTCACTATATGAACCACTGATGTATTTATACATGTTGATCATATCACCCCTTAATCTCCTCTTCTCAAGAGAGAATAAATTCAGTTTCCTCATAGCTGAGCTCCTCCATGCCTCGTATCAGTTTGGTTGCCCTTCGCTGTACTTTGTCCAGTTCCCCAATGTACTTTTTGTGAATTGGTGCCCAAAACTGAACTACATATTCCAGATGAGGTCTTACTAATGATTTGTACCGGGGTAATATGATATCTCTCTCTCTGGAGTCTATAACTCTTTTAATACAAAAGAGGATTTTGCTTACTTTAGAAACTGCAGCTTGGCAGTGCATGCCATTATTAAGCTTGTGATCTACCAGAACCCCCAGATCCTTCTCCACCATTGATTCCCCCAGTTGTACCCCCCCTCAGTATGTATGATGTATGCATGAGTCAAACCATTTAATACTGACAGGGGTGCTTATGATGATCAGCTTTTGTTCACTTATGTAAAAAAAGTCCTGGATTATTTCTTGGATACACATAATATAACTGGTTACTAACATTTATAGGTAAAGTCAGGGGCCCGGGATCAATAAGGAGCCCCATGAGATGCCCCTGGTACCTTTCATAGGCTTTTTTTGGGTGTGGTTTGAGTGTGGGCGAGTACATAGGGGCCCCCCATGATCCCCTATTGCCCGGGGGCCCCATGAGTTGCTAGTCCGCCCCTGGGTAAAGTTGATCCAGGGAATGTCCCATTGCCTCTCGGAGGAACAGGAAGGATTTTTTTCCCTGCAGGAGCAAATTGGATCATGCTATGCTCGGTTTTTTGCCTTCCTCTGGATCAACTCTGAGTATAGGATTATAACTTTTTTTGTTTGGTTGAACTGGATGGACTTTTATCTTTTTTCATCCAGACTAACTATGTAACTATGTAAAACCTTTAACCTAAAAGAAAAGAAAATGTTGCTGTAACAACTTAAAAAGTATTAGCTGGAGTTTGGCTTCAATTTGTTTAGTTTATCTAAATCTAATAGTGCATCTAACGTTCCCCTCCCCCCCCCCCAGATTAACAATGCTGCAGTCCTGCTCCTTCATGCAGAGTGAAGGCGCTCTACTACAGGGAATGTGTTACTGGATAGATCACCAGGAGAAAACAGAAGGAAAAAAATAATAAAAAGAAAACTAATGCAGCCACTACATGTAAGAATTTGTAAGCTGCAATATGTCAAATTTTTGGTTTTGGGTTTAATACCGCATTTTTAGCAAGCACTACAAGATGGCCATTGGCCAGTCAGGCTCATCCAAAACATTAAACTGGTACTTTGTACAGTGTAGATAAAAGGCATGATTATAAGGTGCAGAGAACAAGATGGGATAATATATTTAATTATAGCTGTTACTACTAATTGATGAATGGCAGGAGAAATGCAGAGCAGAATGAAGCATTATAATGCAGAATCCTGTATGAAATAATGTCTCTAATAGTCTAATTGCTCAAACGGGTTATCAGTGCCATCATTCAATGTCCGATGCATCTCAAGCATGAAAAATTAATGTAATTTATCCACTGGACCAAATTAAAGGCTGACTTGAGAGCAAAGAAGCATCTGTACAAAACAGCTTCTTAGCAGCATTTTGGCTTTGTGTCTCCAGGAAGATTTTGAGCGCACAAAATGAATAAAATGAAACTAAAAGCGGAATTTCACTCTCTCAGTCAACGTTGACTATTTTAAATCCTTATGCTGCTAGCATTAGTAAATAGAAAAGGGAGCATATCATTTTTACTTGTTTTAAACCTGTTTTTGCATTTCTTCAATTTTTTCCTGGATTCCATGCCTAGGCAAATGATGTCATACATCCCAGGAAGGGGCGGACTGACAACTCATGGGGCCCCCGGGCAATAGGGGATCATGGGGCCCCTGTGTCCATACCCATACACAAAAAAAGCCTATGAAAAAGGTACCAGGGGTATCTCATGGGGCCCCCTACTGACCTCGGGCCCTCGGGCAGTGCCCAAGTTTCCAAATGGTCAGTCCGCCCCTGATCCCAGGAGTCTTCAGGGGGCAGGAGGGGTTTTCTCAGCTAAGTATATCCTCTTTCCTTCCTGCCTTAGCTAAGGGCAGAGGATTTCTAGACAGAAGATAATTTCCATATGGAGTGTGAAAGTAAATGCTACATGAATCATCTGCCCTTACTCAAGGTGGCCATGGCAAGAAATGCTGGGAGGTCTTTTTCAAAATGATTTCCCAGTAAAATAAAGCATGTAGACATGGATGAATGGGGGAGTTTGCTTTGAATATTAAAAATGAATTACATTACATTTTTGGTTTGTGCTGCTCAGATATATATTTGGTTTGTGCTGCTCTGACCTCGCAACGGCACTGCCCCCCACCACACCCAAGGCCCTGCCTACCGTAACCCCCCCATCACTGCACTCCTTCAGCCCTACTACCACTGAGGAAGTCACCAGAGTCTTCTCAGAAGCCCGCCTCACTACCTGCCCCCTGGACCCTATCCCCTCTCAACTCCTCCAGTCACCCCCCTCTTCCCTCATCCGCTCCCTTACCCACATCTTCAATCTCTCCCTCTCTACTGGCGTCTTCCCCTCCCCCCTAAAACATGCACACATCACCCCCATACTCAAAAAGCCCTCCCTGGACCCCACTGACCTCAACAACCTCAGACCAATTTCCCTGCTGCCACTCACCTCCAAGCTCCTTGAGCGCTTGGTCTACGATCACCTAAGCGCCCACCTAACTGACAGCAACCTCCTTGATCCGCTTCAGTCCGGCTTCCGTCCCCTGCACTCCACCGAAACTGCCCTCCTCAAAATCACCAACGATCTACTAACCGCCAAAGCCAAAGGCGACTACTCTGTTCTCCTTCTCCTAGACCTCTCCGCGGCCTTTGACACGGTCGACCACCCCCTCCTCCTTAATAAACTACTCTCCCCTGGCATCAGAGACACCGCTCTCTCTTGGTTCTCGTCCTATCTATCCCAACGCTCCTTCAGCGTTTCCTACAACGGTGCCACCTCCCCTTCCCTCCCCCTCTCTGTTGGGGTCCCCCAGGGCTCTGTCCTTGGACCCCTTCTCTTCTCCATCTACACCTCCTCCCTTGGCAAACTCATACACTCCCACGGCTTCAATTACCACCTCTACGCTGATGATACTCAAATCTACCTATCCACCCCTCACCTCACCCCCACATTCTCCGCCCGCATCACTCACCTCCTAAACGACATCTCTGACTGGATGTCGCTCCATTTCCTCAAGCTCAACCTCTCCAAAACCGAGCTTCTCGCCTTCCCCCCTTCCCGTGCCCCCCCCCCCATCCTTTCCATCACTACCAACAACACCACCATCAATCCCGCCCAGCAAGCCAAGGTCCTTGGCGTCATTCTGGACTCAAACCTTTCCTTTCAACCTCATGTCAAATCACTTACAAATTCATGCAGGCTCCACCTCCGGAACATCGCCAAGATACGCTCCTTCCTTACCCCAGACACCACTAAACTACTCGTACACTCCCTGATTATCTCACGCCTTGACTACTGCAACTCCCTCCTCACCGGCCTACCCCAGTGCAAACTCTCCCCGCTTCAGATCATCCTGAACTCAGCGGCCAGACTCATCCACCTCACCAGCCGCTTCACCTCTGCCACCCCCCTCTGCCTCTCCCTCCACTGGTTCCCCATTGCCCAACGCATTAAATTCAAACTGCTCACTCTGACCTATAAGGCCATTCACAACACTGCCCCTAACTACCTCACCGACCTGATTCCCAGGTACCACCCTACCCGTACCCTTCGCTCTTCACAGGACCTCCTTCTATCTTGCTCCCTGGTCTCCTCCTCCCACGCACGACTGCAAGACTTCTCCAGGTCCTCCCCCATCCTCTGGAACTCACTACCCCAATCCATCAGACTGTCACCTTCCCTCCTCACCTTCAGGCGCTCCCTGAAAACCCATCTCTTCAGGTAAGCCTACCCCACCCTCACCTAACAGCCGCTGCCCTTCCCTCCTCCTACCACTCCATCCCCCACAGCCATTTCCTCCTGTACCTCTATCCCCCCCCTCCTAGATTGTAAGCTCGAAAGAGTAGGGCCCTCTTACCCCTTGTGTGCTGTTTGTTGTTACTGTACTGTTTCATGTATTGTCCCCCCCTCTATTGTACAGCGCTGAGCAAACCCTTAGGCACTATATAAACTCAATAAAATAAATAAATAAATAAAATATAGTGAATTTCCACTTTAACCACTTGAGCTCTGGAAGATTTACCCCCTCCTGACCAGGCCATTTTTTCTATTCGGCACTGCGTACTTTAACCCCTTTGTGCCAGCGCCTCCCGGCCCTTTAAGGGTTTATGAAGCCAGGAGGTGGGGCTGGATTTTAGGATCATGTGACCGCCGTGATTCGCTGTCATGGTGGTCACATGATCGGGAAAGGTCCCGATCTAAAGAGGAGATTGGGACCTTTCTGTGAGTACCGGACATGTGTGCACAGGGAGCGCGCTCTCAGCTCATATGTTTTTGTTAATTGCATGCAAATTTGCGGCCACTTGGCGTCAAGGTCCAGACACCGGGAGGCCGCACATTTGCGTGCGGCCGGCTCCAAGAGGTTAACTGGCAACCCTACTTGGAATTAGCTTGTATCCTGGTTGTGGGGGTATACCCAGCCTCTCTGATCCTGTCATATACAGCTGCTCTCTCCGGACAACAGTGAAAGACTCAAAGTCCATCCAGGCTAACCCCCTGACAAGTGCTAATGAGCCCAGCCTACCAATGTATGCTGTATGAAGGGTAGCTGATTGACCCGTAGATCAGCCTATGTACCACAGGTGGATGCTTCAGATAACAGCACAGTAGTAAAGTATATATGGAACAGTCTCCCCATATGTTGGCTGGTATACTAAATATTGTCCTTTCCTCTATGGCCAGAATCCACGGTGTCCATGGGCAAGTATATACCAGTGTCTGAGGATCTCACTTAGACGGCACATAATTTTCAAATGGAGCGTGGAAGTAAATGCTACATGAATCATCTGCCCTTACTCAAGGTGGCCATGGATAGAAATGCTGGGAGGTGTTTTTCAAAGTGATTTCCCAGTAAAATAAAGCATGGGGACATGGATGAATGGGGGAGTTTGCTTTGAATATTAAAAATGAATTCTATCTCATTTTTGGTTTGTGCTGCTCAGATTTTCACTTTAACCAATTGACCTCTGGAAGATTTACCCCTTTCCTGACCAGGCCATTTTTTCTATATGGCACTGCATTACTTTAACTGGCAATTGTGCGGTCATGCAATACTTTACATATGAAATTTATATATTTTTTTCACACAAATAGAGCTTATAACCAAAAAAAGACAGACAATTTTGAACAAAAAAAAAACAATATTTTTTACTGTCTGCTATAAAACATATCCAATAAAAAAATCTTAATAATCAAATTTCTCTATTAATTTTGGCCAATATATATACTGCTACATATTTTTGCTAAAAAAATCCCAATAAGCATATATTGATTGGTTTGCACAAAGGTATAGCGTCTACAAACTATGGGATATATGCTGGAATATTTATTTATTTAATACAAGTAATGGCAGCAATCAGTGACTTATTGTGTAACTGTGATATTGCGGAAGACAATCTGACACTAACTGACACTTTGTGGAAAACACTAATACAGTGATCAGGATCTCACTTAGACAGCACATAATTTCCAGATGGAGCGTGGAAGCCGGCATGCACTCTGGCATCTCTAAGGGGGACGTCTCAGGATAGGAGGACGTCTCAGGATAGGAGGACGTGATCCCTTCCTCCAACTCGTTTTGCTCCTTCTACTGACCGGGGCTTCTTCAGGGCATAGCAGGAGCGGCATGCCAGCAGCGTGCACTTTTGCCCCCTTCCCGGAAGTGTAGAATCATGTATATATATATTCTGAGTGGCTGACCTGTAGCAGGAAAACTGCTATAGGGTGGTTGGAAAGTGGTTAAAGTTTATGTAAAGCCATTCACTAAAATGTAGCTCATGTAGCACCCTCCTAGGTAGGTGCTAGGGTTAGGTAGATAGAATTAGTTGTGTCTATGGTAGGTAAATTTAGTTGTCACTCTGTAGTCAGAGTGGCTGTAAATATTTGTTAGGTAAAAGCATAGATAGATCACTGTACTTGGCAAGTTGTGATCATTTAGTCAGGTCTGCTCTGTGTGCTCAGCTGCTGCCAGTCTGCCCATAGCTTCCTCTGTATCCAGGAAACTTGAGGAGTTTCTGGCTGATAGGTGGGGAGTTATGCAGATGGCAGCATGAATATTGATACAGCCTCAGCCTATCCCGGAGAGACTGGCTCTGATGGCATGCTGGGTAATTGTATATAATAAGTGAGTACACTGGATTCTGGGTTCTTTCCTGTCCCGGAATGATCCAGCCTGGGAGAGGGCATGTTGCCCTGCCAGGCATCTACTGCCATACAGTCTCAGGTGGGCGACCTGAGGACCTGAATTCTGAAGCTTGGCTTCCGCTATGTTGACTGAGGGGCCGTCTCCTGAAGATCTGATCATGGAGGAAGACATCCAGTACAGACATCCCTAAAGGATCTTTGAGACTGTGTGCTGATTAACCTCCTCTGGTGCTAGGAAGTCAGCTGCGGGTTTAGCAAGGGGAACACCGGCCGGTGTCCTGAAGGGCTTTGCCCACCTGGCCTACTTTTAAAGGGACACTGCTCTGGGGCTGTAAAGAAATTACTGCTACTACTACCACTGTTTCTATTACTACTTTTTACTACTGCTTTAAAACTGAAGTCCACTGTTTGATTCAAGCACCGACTCTGACATAACTTGCTCTGAAGTTTAGATAAAGTTCTCAAATGTACATAGTTCATATTTTTGGAATATCCCACTCATCTCCCTCATCCCTATCCAAGTTCTCAAAAAAAAACTCAACAAAAACAACACCCCTAAACTGGTTGTTGGAGAAACGTGTGAATGAGCCTAAGTGGGGGAAAGTAACTGGTGAAGACCTGGACAGTATTCCCACGGCTCCTACGGGAGTAGCGCTACACTAAGGTAGTTTGAAAAAAACAGTACTTTTCAATAATTTTAATCTGAAACTTTCAATAAAATAATACAATATTTTTTCTGAAGAGTAAGGCCTCATTCACAAGGGATGTATAAACGCACACGTTCATGTTTACCTGTCCATGCATCCCCATAAAGGTAGTCCTATTGATGCACCCATACAGATGTCAATTTGGGAGCAGTATCTAAGCTGCATCCCAATAGACATCAATGGGAATGCCTGCATGGGGATGCAAGGAACATCTGTGCATCCCCGTGCAGGTAAACAAGGCCCTCACATGGGTGTATGCATTGCTATGCTCCCCATGTAAATGAGGCCTGTTGAGAAAAAATGTGCATTACAGGAATTTTAACAAATTTTATTGCAGATTCCTACCTCTTGTTGCTCTGAAGAAATAGCTATTTGCTTCACCATGTTCTTTTCAAACTTGATATGGACAGGAGGATCAGGTTCATTATAATCAGCTGGTGTACTATGTGTTCTACTGACAAAAGATGCAGTGTCTGCATCCTGCTATAAGTATTTAACCCTTGGGAAGTAAATAACCAAAGCTGAAATTCCTATTGCAGGAGGTGCCTAAAATTTGACTTCTGTCTTCTGGGAAAATCACACAAGCAGGAACTAACATTTCTGGGAATGTTCTGTATATCACTGGGGTACCGAAGGTCTTCAGGTTGTCATATTACATTTACTTATACAAAAAATTAAGGTAACTGAAGATTGAAAAAAGAAAGGAAATTTTTCATTAGATTACAACATGGGTTATGTACCTATTGTATATCCAGTTTTATCATTTTGCTATATTTTTTTCCCACAAAAGTAGACTTACCCTTTAAGCACTTTCTGTTATAGGGTGACAGCGCTCTGTCCCTGTCTATGAATTGCACTTCTGTGTTGTCACTCTATCTCAAATCTTTCAATGAAGAATACAAACAGGGGCGGACTGACCATTTGGAAACTCGGGCACTGCCAGACGGCCCAGGGGTCAGTAGGGGGCCCCATGAGATGCCCCTGGTACCTTTTTCATAGGCTTTTTTGAGTTTGGGCAAGGACACAGGGGCCCCATGATCCCCTATTGCCCGGGGGCCCCATGAGTTATCAGTCCGCCCATGACTACAAGTAACTATTTCAACACATGTTATACAGGTATGGTCCACTGCTGTCAGCATCAGAAAACTCACTCTGACAAATGCTATGTAGCCATTGGTGGAGTGCACGCACATAGACAGGATGGGGCTGCAAACGGAGGACGTCAGCTGCTCAAGATGCAAAGGATTAAAAAAACAGATAAAAATAATACATTTATTTGTAATAAAATGTAATTTTTAATGATGTATAGTGCTTTAGTAAACTAAATGTTATTCATTAATGGTTGACATTTAATTTGAACTTGAAGAAGATTTACATGTAATAATTTAATAAATACATAAATATGTTGACTTAAAATTTTAATTTTACGGAGAGTTGCAGCTGTGGTTCTACCGGAATAAATACAGCGATGTAACAAATACACAGATACATAGACATACGTTTTTCATTTTTGGGACAAAAATAGTTTGTAATTGTCTTTGCAGCAATTAGTATGCTGCAAATGCTGGGACCCCAAATCTGGTATTGTCCTATGACCTGTTTTTTGGGTTGTTTTACTTCCAAACCTGGACTACAGATCAGTGTTAATATTTGAGATCCTAGACCAGCGGCATAGGGTTCCATCTTGAGATAAGGACATCATCACTACAATATAGCCTATTTGGAGAAGGGGATGTAGCATCCTTCTAGATATGTTCCTAGGATGTTAGGTAAATATAGTCCTCTGTAATCACTAGAGCATACTCCTGCACTATTTATGCTGTATTGTACATTACACAATCCTCCTGCAATATATACGCTATATTGTACATTACAGACACACTAAAGTGTTCATTGTCTCAACAGGTGCTGGCAGGTAAGCAGTCCCTGACCATTTTAATGAAGTTTTCCTATAAGATCAGACAAAGTGTCAGCTCTCTGTCCATATTCAGTGTACACAAAATCGTATGTAATGGAATTAAAAAAATATTGTGCTGAAGTTTATACGTGTCTGTGAGACTCTTGCTTGTGGCAAGCATATTTTATGGGTACAAGAAGACTTTTGTTTTACCTAACCGTGCCCATTTAAGCCCCTCACACAGTTAATGCAATTTAGCCACACTCATTATTTGCTGTGATGTGCTACGCATGCAGCATTACTGCTCTACTTTAGGTTCCCAAAATTGCCACAGGTCTTTTACAATCCTAGCAACATCCCAGCCACAATGGAAACCATGTCTACAGTGCACTAAGCATGTCTCTTTTATTTTTTATCAAGCAATAGGGCCCAGGTAATGATCTGGCACATAAAATGCCAATGCTCTCCAGCTGTGAACCTGTAGACTGTTCCCGTCTACCATTTCCTGTGCTGAAGCTTCTTCGTGGTCCCCAGCAGTGATCCTAAGGACTGTTCAAGTCTACCTTTTCCTGTGCTGAAGCTACTTCATGGCCCCCCAGCCATGAACCTAAGGACTATTCCAGTCTACCTTTTCCTGTGCTGAAGCTACTTCATGGTTCCCAGCCGTGAACCTAAAGACTGTTCCAGTCTACCTTTTCCTGTGCTGAAGCTACTTCATGGTCCCCAGCCGTGAACCTAAGGACTGTTCAAGTCTACCTTTTCCCGTGCTGAAGCTACTTCATGGTCCCCAGCCGTGAACCTAAGGACTGTTCAAGTCTACCTTTTCCTGTGCTGAAGCTACTTCATGGTCCCCAGCCGTGAACCTAGAGACTGTTCCAGTCTACCTTTTCCTGTGCTGAAGCTACTTCATGGTCTCCAGCCGTGAACCTAAGGATTGTTCCAGTCTATCTTTTCCTTTGCTGAAGCTACTTCATGGTCCCCAGCCGTGAACCTAAGGACTGTTCCAGTCTACCTTTTCCTGTGCTGAAGTTACTTCATGGTCTCCAGCCGTGAACCTAAGGACTGTTCCAGTCTACCTTTTCCTGTGCTGAAGCTACTTCATGGTCTCCAGCCGTGAACCTAAGGATTGTTCCAGTCTACCTTTTCCTGTGCTGAAGCTACTTCATGGTCTCCAGCCGTGAACGTAAGGATTGTTCCATTCTACCTTTTCCTTTGCTGAAGCTACTTCATGGTCCCCAACTGTGAACCTAAGGACTGTTTAAGTCTACCTTTTCCTGTGCTGAAGATACTTCATGGTCCCCAGCCGTGAATCTAAGGACTGTTCCGGTCTATCTGTACTTGTGCTATTGTTAGCAGTGTTCTCTTCTAACAATATCTTACATCTTGGAGAATCTCACACCCCTTTATCCTCTCCTGTTACTAGTTCTACAAGCATAAAATATTAAGAAGACAACCACTAAAATGTTTGATGAGCCAAAGTGAATGGACTGTTGCTTTGTACCTCTCTGCCTCTGCATTGTTTTTGGGAAAAGAACCTGTTACTCTCAGTGGCTCCTTCAGGGGTAGTGCTACAGAGCATTTAGGACAAAAGATAAGACTTTGCACACAGGACTTTGAACTATCAATGAAGATATACAGAGAAAAAATGCTAAGAAATAATATTTAGAATTCCGGCAGAAGTATGCCAGATGGACCAGTGTGGGCTGATTCAGCCTTGTTTGATCTCTTTCACTATTTTTGGACACAGCAAACTATGGAGTGCTTTATGTATGAAGAGTGGAGATTAAATGAAGACTTGATCACCCATTCTAATAAACTGACACCATCTGGCATTGCTGGTCTCAGGCAGTGTAGTGTGAATTGGTCAATGGAACAGACAGCTGGTCAAATTATCTCTCAAATGCTATAATAATTGAAACTTAACAAAAACCTGCAATGCACAAAGTTTACAACATGATTTCATTTTCTTAGCATTTACTTGTTGTCCCTTAGATTGCTGCACGCATGAAACACAAATGACCATTGGTTCAATCTTTAGGAGAGTGTGTACAAAATAGATTCATTATTATTGTAATATAAACTTGATCAGACTTTTAGTTCCTTAGAATGAAGTATAAGGGAAAACAGAAAAAGTCCTGTGGACTCCTATATGTTTTTAAGTGGGTTTAAAGGTTTATGGGTGCAGTTATATATATTTTCTGTACTACATTAGCTGTATGGGCTTGTTGCCATGGGTGGCCAGGTGGCAGTTAAAGCAGGTGGTTTTACTGCCCCCTAGCGTCAAATCTACACAAGGACATGCAGCCGTGTAGAGCTATACAGTACACGTGCCATGGAGGTAAATGGGCATGGCAAGAATCAATCCTCTTGTTGCATTTGACAGGCAGTGCTACCTCCAAGTGAATGGGGCTGCATCACAACTGCTCTGCAACCATGTGCAATGTAGACCCTTTTAGGGATGAGGAGACAACATATCACCTTCCAGCTGCCAGGCTGATCACCTTGCGCTCTGAAAGGTAATCCACCCTTTTCAGAGGGGCAACAAGGGTTACAGCACATCTCTACAAGCTCTTACCCCACCTACCTTGAGCACCCTATTGTAATCTCTTACTGGGCCTAATACAGTTACAGTGTATGTAAAGCCATAACTTTTTTAGATTTGGATAGAATGTGGAAAGGTTAGAGCCCCTGTCAGATTTTTATTGTTATCTGTGTTCCCACTGGGAAGGTTCACCCTTCTTTTGGCCCTGGGGACCATTGTCTCTGGCACAGAAAGTAATAGGAAATCCAACATTCTGAAGTTGTCATGAAAATGGGAGGTGAAGGGAAATCTTGAAATGGGCAAACCTGTTCTGATGAAACTACCCAATCACTGCCTTAAAGCCTAAGGATAATGAAAGATGCCATATGAATGAAGGAGGTGGACTTTTCAATAATTTTCCTGTCCTCCATTCATAGACTGTTTGTTATTCAGCTACAGCTTCTTTGAATGGCAGAGCTGTGCAGAAAGGATGGGCATGGTTGGGTGCTCTTGAATGCCTATCACAGTTTCCTCAGTTATTTTAACCCCTTCCACACCAGATTACAGCTGTAGGGGTGGGGGGGTGGGGAGATTTTAGGAGGAAGAATCCTTTAGAACCAGATGAGAGCAGCACTAGGGACACATTTCACTGATGGTAAGTTATATCCCTTGTGCATATTTTCTAACCTCTTCACAGCCACCCACAATGTAATGGGTGGTTGCTGTAGGCAAAACACTGCCTTCTTCTGGGTTGTGGGGGCACATGCACCCTCCTGCAAGCACCAGCTGTAATTGTACACAGCAGGAGCCTGTCAGAAAGTCCCAACCAATGATTCACTGTCAGGACCTGCTGATCGGCTGACTCCTCCCTTTTCTGAGTGCCTGAGGTCGGACCAGAGAAGAGGAGAATCAGGGATGCTCTGTTCAAAACTATTGCACAAAGCAGGGGGCATTGGTGTGGGCTCCATCCTGAGCCACACTCTGTGTGTCCATAGACATGCAGAGTGCTGCTTGGCCCCACCCTCTGCTGTTTGCTTAATGACTGTGATTGACAGCAGCAGGAGTCAATGGCTCTCACTGCTGTCTCTCTGTCTAGTGAGGAGAGAGAGTGAAGAGAGACATTGCTCTAAGGTACAGTGCTGGATTGAGATCTGACTCAGTTAAGTATTTGGGGGAGGGGAGGGGGGGATTTTGTGCATAGAAGGATTTTTACCTTATTGCAGAGAATGCATTAAGGTATAAAAAAAGTTCTTCCTTTAGAACCACTTTAAGCATACCACATCGTGTCCATGAGCAGAGTGAATCTGTATGGGAGTGATTTTATAATCATCAAACAGCTGCTGCACTTGCAGGGTTCTAATGAGGAAAATGGCAGGGTCTGGATCCCTTTTAGGTATATCTCACTAAGCCTATCTCACTAAAATTACCTTTTTGTTGCAGGGAATGCCCAAAATCTGGCTTGTATCTTAGTGCAGAAAATCAGTAAAGCAATCATGAAAGCAGAAAATTACATTTCTGGTTGTGTCCTAGACACCATCCGTGTACAGAACACCTCCAGGTTGCCGTGTTGCATTGAAATTTACAGAAAATTGCAGTGCTACTGACTGACAAAGAAAGAAGAATTTTTTTTTTTTACTATATCTTTTTTTATTTAAAGATTTTCATTACAAGTAAGAAATGAAGCCATTGGATGGCTAGATACAGAATTACAGGGATAAACAGAAAGGAAAACCTCTTCCAGTGTTCTATACTCAATGTACATTGAAAATCCAAAACCATCATGTTTTGTCAGTACAATGCAGACTTACGAGCTTATACATGTTCTAGCTCGCAAGCTCTACCAGGGGTAGGCAGCCTTAAAGAAGTGGAGAGCTACCTGAACAACATGGGAGATGTCAAAGATCACTGGGCACAGTGTTGCCTCCTCACACCTGATTTAAACCTATAATTGCCGTACTACTGTCTCATAATCATATGCATTGCATGGGTTTAAATCCGGTGATGAGGAGGCAACATATCACCTCCTCACCACCTGTCAAATGCACTGGGATCACTTTGCAGAGAAGCAGCAGTGCCTACTGCACCTGTGAATGAGCCCTTGTAATTGGCAGTGGCACACTAAGGGCTTGTTCACATGTAAAGTTAAGGGTTGGTAAAACCCTGTGGTTGAATCCCAGATAAAGACTTTATATATGTTTTTTTTTATTTGGGATGGGAATGGTGAGGAACAGATATAATATTTGTGGTAGAATAGTCATCTTGAAAGAAGGTAGTCTCCCAGCCCATGAAAACTCAAATTGGGATGGTGTTTAAGCTCTTTGTCTACTTTAACAATCAGAGGTAAAAAGTTGGTGGCCGATAAAGAAGATATGCTTGACGTGAGCGTGATGCCTAGATATGGAATCCCCTCATCACTTCCAGTATAGTGGAATATTTTCAATAATTTATGTTTCAAAGTGGGGCTAATTCCAATACCTAGTAATAGCAATTTAGTAAAGTTAACCTTGTAATAAGACAGCTGGCTGTAGCGATTTAGAATATTATGAGCACTTGGGAGAGAGGTCAGTGGGTCTGTTAACATCAGGATGACGTCATCCGTAAACAAATTGATTTTGTGGGGTCGAGATCCAAAGGAAAACCCAGAAACAGCAGGATCTGTACAAAGTACTTCAGCCAGTGGTTCTATCATTAAATTAAAGATAGAAGGGGAAAGGGGACATCCCTGTCTTGTACCACTGGTAATGGTAAACGATTTTGACAGCATGTTGGAGATGTAGATCTCTGCTGATGGGGTGGAGTACAGTACCATAATAGCAGAAAAAAATTATCATTAAATCTGAATTTTGAGAGAACCAGTGACATATATTCCCATTGCTCCCTATAAAACGCTTTCTCTGTGTCAATGGAAAGTAGCAGAGAGGGCAATTCATTCTTCTCTGCATAGTGGATAATGTTAATAAGTCGCCTCATCGCATCAGCTGCCTGTCTCCCTTTGGTGAAGCCTGATTGATCAGGCTGTACCAAGGTAGACATGACATCCATCAATCTGAGGGCCAATAATTTCTGCATAGATCTTTAGGTCAGAGTTGAGGAGTGATATAGCCCGAAAGTTTGATGACGTAGTCTTTTCCAGGCTCGGGCAAGGTGACAATGTAAGTTTCAGCATTTCCGTGGGGGGGGGGGGGGGGGGAATGAGGCTATGGACGCCATGTAGGTGAACATCTTGAGAAGGTGAGGGGATAAAATATCTTTAAAGGCTTTATAATAATCATTTGAAAACCCATCTGGGCCCAATGCTTTACCAATAGGTAGAGAGCTTATGATCTTAATTATTTCCTCTGCAGTAAATGGGGAATTGAGTCTGGATAATTGGTCGGGAGATGTGAGTGGGAGATTTAAAGAGGACAGAAAATCATTAATCTCTGAGATAGAGAGTGGAGGAGTTTGCTCATCATCTTTAAGATTGTAGAGTGAGCCATAATAATCCGCAAAGGCATTTGCAATGTCTTGCGGGTTTATAATGTTATGTTTGGATATAGGGTGGATCAGGTGGTGTATCCTAGTTTTCGTTCTTTGGGCTTTAATCCTCTGTGCCAAAAATTTACCTGCCCTATTTGCATTTGCATAAGTGTGAATTATTGGTTTGAGGAGGTATTTATCATATTGGTCAAACAGCAATGTACGTAGCTCGTTCCGCAATTTAAGGAGAGCTGAGGTGGTGTTTGAGTTAGGATTTGACTTGCTCTAAATTTCAAGAGCATGAATCTCAGAGAGGAGATTGTGAAGATCATGGTTATTTTGATTTTTAGCCTGGGACCCTAGTTGGATTAGGATTCCCCACATAAAGGCTTTATGAGTGTTCTATACAATACATGGGTCCGCCACCTAAGTATCAATATTTTTAAAGAATTCCCGGAGATGCTGAGAGAATAGCCTAGCAGTGATAAGAGTTTGCAGAAATTTTGTGTTACATTGCCAAATATACATTGGGACGTTGGCACCTTGCTCGCCTATCATGATTGAGACAACGGCATGATCTGACCAGGTAATGTCCGAGATGTTAAAGTAGTCACTCGTCAACCACAAAGAGATCAGGATTGAGAGTAGGATTGATGTCTGGATGAAAAGAAGCTGTAAACACCTCCTTCGCATGGAACACATTCCTCAATGTAGAGGTGCGGGATTTGGACTGGGAGCTAGTATCTAAGTGAGCGTCAACTACAAGGTTGAAGTCCCCACACAATACGATTCCCATAGTTAACCTTTTTAATGCATCTGAACACTTTCTTAATGCATCTTATTTGTTGTGAATTTGGAGCGTATATAGATGCGAGGGTGTAAGGTTTTGTATTGATGTCACATGAGATGACAATGTAACGGCCATCTGGATCTAGAATTGTGTCTTTGAGTTGGAAAGAGACAGAGTTCTCAACTGCCGCCATCACGCCCCTGTTGTTTTCTGAGGCACTGGCCAGGAAGATGTGGGGATAGTTGTGGTGTGAAAATTTAGGAGTAGCTGAAGCCAGGAAGTGGGTTTCTTCAATACAGATAATGTCTGCCTGAAGTCGGGATGCTTCTTTCCACAGGGAGAAGCGTTTAGCTGGGTGGTTGAGACATTTGGCATTTAGAGATACCAATTTAAAGGACATGGTGAATATGAATTAACGTTAGAGTAATGGGCCAAGCTTGGACCTCTTTCTTAGCAGCTAGAGTTCCCAGCAATGGATGAGATGGGAAGGACTTGGCTGATAGTTGAGCATCTGATATGGGTATGCCCTGGCAAGATTTGGCTTCAGGGGAAGCGTCTGCATATGTACTGGTGTGAGACATCTCAGGATTGAAGAGAGCAGTAGAGCGTAGGCAGTACAACAATACTGCTGACAAAACAAAGCACTACTGGAGAGGCAACAGTGGTATATAGAGAAAAAAAACTGAGCACAATGGTGCGTAATTTATAACTAAAAAGTATGAGTTTGTAACTGAACTCTTGAGCAGTTTGCACTGCTCTAAGTTGCTGGGGGAAGAGGAACAGCAGACCTCTCATCCACCACCGGGGAGTTCCAAAAATGTAACGTTAAGGTGCATGAGAACCTCCAGGGGATTTCTTTTTAGAGGAGCGTTTGTGTGAAACCACTTGCCATTCCGGGGCTATTTTGGCGGGTTGTGCCATGCCTTGAGGTAGTGAAGTGGCTTTGGGGATGATGCCCCCTAGAGAGAAAGCTTGTAAGCCTTCTTCCAACATGGATGCCTGCCATTATATCAGAGTGGAGTGAGGCTTTAAGTGAAATCATCATATCCTTCAGCACTGTGTCTGTTGCCGGCTGCCCGCTTGTAGGGAAGGCAGTAATGAGGTCTGCATGAGATCCTTCCAAGCCATGTAGGCCTTGCTGTGTTTCCACCTTCTTTTGGGAGTTAATATCCTCCTCATCTCTGGGGTCCAGGTGAGGTCTGGACTTCGCTGGGCTCTTGGTGGAGGGGGTGAAAGTTCCAGAAGATGAGGTGCTACGTGGCCCTGGTTGTGTGTGCCCCGAGGCTTGAGGCTGTGCACTGGGTCTGCTTGGCGAGGCGGCCTGCTTCTGCACTGTTGGGGAAAACCTGAGGTGGTTCCGTGCAGCAGCACAGCATACCTCCAGGATTGCCGTTGTATTGGGGACTGGGAGGGAGGTATGCTGCTCTTGTTGGCTGCTGGAGGCTGCTGTATCCCTGGCAGTGGCACGGAGCTTGAATACAGCCGCCATCTTCTGGTGCGGTCACTCCATTGCCTAGCTGCTGAGAAAGGTAATTTTTAATACCATTTAGTTACAATATGACTTGTGTAGCAATTGTTTATGCTGTATTTTTTTTTTTTGCTATTTCTTTTCCAGTGAAAGTGGAGTTACCCTTTAAATCCCTCTAGTTAGGTATGGGGAGCTTGCTAGTGTTTATTTAGATAGAAAGGCTGAGCAGCAGCCTGGACATGAGTCAGTGGGGTCAAATTTAAGTCAGGGTTGAGGGCTCTGCAGGTCAGTTCCCTGATACCTCCCCCTGATCTATAGAACTGGAGAAGTCTCTGAAACTCAGTGGAAGGGGATGAGGAGGGGCTGAACTGCACACTTAAGGGACTCTGGCCAATCCCCAAGCAAGAGCATGGGGCCAGGGCAGCATTTAAATATGACAGAGCCTGCTCAGCAGCAGGAGAATTTGGGTGGAAGATGGAGTGAGAGGCTGGGATGCAGGAGCCTAGGAGGGGGCCCAGGGGGAAGGGGCCTACCTCCAGGCTGCATTTTAAAGGAGGATCTCTCAACCTCAGCAGTCCCCTGAGAGAGGACTACCTGTGCAGTAGGGAAGAAGCCAGCCAAGCGGAAGGCCTGAAGGCAGCCACCAACTCAACAAGCTCGCAGTAGAGGAAGAGTGAGTTGTTCTACACCCCCCGGGCCAGATAAGGGGAAAAGACATTTGGGTGGGAAACCTGACTATCCCTCATCTGGGACTGTCTGATTTAAAAAAACAGATTCTGGGTCCCCTTGCCCAGAGATTCACCCAGTACAGTTGGATGAGGAGAGGATTCATCAGGGGTCTGGGGTGGTACGCTAGGAGAGGCTGGAGAGCTCTCCAAGTAGAGAATTTTATGTCTTTGGACTTGTATATATTTGTCAAGGAATTGTCCTCAGTTACAGTTCCCTTTTGACATCCCATACACCCCTCACCCCATCCAAGTTCAATATCCTTTAATAAAACTACAAAAACAAGCTCAAGGACTGTTTACTGTCTCCTGTGTGCAAGGTCTGAAGAAAATGCGTGTTGCCTGGCTGTACAGAACTATAAGGGGGACCCAAAACTCAGCGACTCCTAGGGTGTAGTGCTATGTACATTTAACATTACCCTCCATCTTAGACTCACAATGCTGCCGTCTTCAGTGCCTCCTGTGCTCAGTGATCCAGAGCGGTGTCTCACTAATACAGGAGGTGTGTTACTGGCCAGATCACCAGGTGAAAACAGAGGGAGAAATCCAAAGAAAACACATCACATTTAATGACTTTTAAGCTGCAATATTGTACATTTTTGTTTTTGGGTTTAATACTGCTTTAAGTTTTTTTAATATATAGTCATAACTCACACCTCAATGTTTCAGTATATTTTGTATATAATTTAATATAACTCAACAATGGAACCTTTACACCGTATATAACATTCTACAAACTGCCAATCGATATGTTATGACAATGAAAAACAAAGCAAAGATATACATGCTTAAGAAAAAAAAAATGGCAGATAAAATGGATGATGTGATCAAATCAGGCAAATTGCAGGCAGTAAAGATTTTTTAACGTTCAATTATCTCTATAGACCAGTGGCCGCACTACATATACATTTTTTACAGTTCTAATGAATGAGCGTTTAGGCAAACTATAATTTCATGCTTATGCTGTACAGCCATTATAATAAATGAGAGGCTTTATTATGTTAGGCTGACACATCTTTTTTGTTTGCTTGAGACAGATAATGCATTTGAAGATCTCAATGGGTAACAGATGAGCTCCCTGAAGCTAAGTTCATCCTCTCTCTAGTAAGTGCTACAACACTTGTCTGCTCTGGCTGTTAATATATGCAGCCTCTCAACAGCTAATAGCCTGTCATAAGCAGTGTCAACCAGCTTGAACCGGTTTGCCACAATGGTAAATGCTTTACAATGCCTAGGTGAATTGAAAGATTATGCTGCTTTCTAGACAGAGGACAAAGAAGACCTCAGATTAACTCTTCCTCTCGTATAAGGCCAACCGCACATGCATTCAATACAGAAACTAGTCACAAGTGGTGTGCCACAAGGCTCTCTGCAAGGTCCTGTTGTATTTAATATGTTTGGAAGGGATATAACTAAAGGTTTGGTGTGTAAGCTATTCCTTTTTATCAGTGACACAAAGGTGTGCAATAGGGTTGATATTTTCAAAGGTGCCTGTAAATTGGAACATGATTTGGAATTGGTTCAAGACTGGCGAATGCAGAGTAAAGTGAAATTCAAGGTTTCTAAATAAAAATAATGCCATTAGGGAAACATAATTCCATGATAGAGTACAATATTGGAGGTATAGTGATGGCTAGAACTGCAGAGGACAAATAGAATTCTGAGTCGCATCACTACAGGAATCACCGGCAGGAGGAAGGAGGTCCTTATTCTCCCACATAGACCTTTAGTTATCTCTTGAGGGATCATCAGCAAAAGGAAGGAGGTCCTGATTCTCCTATATAGATCTTTAGTTATCTCTTGAAGGATCATCAGCAGGTGGAAGGAGGTCCTAATTCTCCTACATAGATCTTTAGTTATCTCTTTTGGGATCATCCGCAGGAAGAAAAAGGTCCTGATTCCCCTGTATGAATCTTTAGTAGTCACTAGAGGCATCCCCAATGGAAGTAAGGAGGATCTGATTCCATTATAAAGATCTTTAGTTATCACTAGAGCGATTGCCTGCAGGTGGAAATATGTCCTTATTCCTGTCTATACGGTAGATCTTTGGTTATTGATGTAGGGATTAGAATATATAGATCTTTAGTTATCACTAGAGGCATCCCCAATGGGAGGAAGGGGATTCTGATTCCACTATATAGATCTTTAGTTATCACTAGATGAATCCACTGCAGAAGAAAAGAGGTCCTTATTCCTTTATATAGATTATTATTAATAAAATTATTATTATTATTATTATACAGGATTTATATAGCACCAACAGTTTGCTCAGAGCTTTACAATATAATGGGAGACAATACAGCAACAATACAGTTTAATACATGAGGGTTAGGAGGGCCCTGCCCCTTGGAGTTTACAATTTAAGATCTTTGGTTATGACTATAGGATCACCAGCAGAAGGAAGGAGGTCCTGAGTCCCCTATATAAATATTTCTTTATCACTAGAGGGATCTCCCATAGGAGGAAGGAGGTCCTGATTGCCCTATATAGATCTTTAGTTATCATTAGAGGACCACCACAACCAGCAGAAGGGAGAATGTCCTGATTGCCCTTTATAGATCCTTAGTTATCATTAACCATTAGCCGCCCGGCCAATGGCCGTTTGGCGGCTTCAAAAGTGCTTCGGCATTCCGGGTGCACGCCATTTGGCGTGCTCCCGCACATGCGCAGTTTGCGCTAATGCAGAGCCGCGCAGCGGCGTGATCTGTCACCGGCCGTGTACCTCGGACACGGCCGATGACAGATGTGAGTACCGGCCCCCGTTGCTGGTACCATGTGACCTGCTGTGGCCAATCACAGCAGGTCACATGACAGTTGTATACAATGGATGGCTTCATTCATGCCATCCATTCTATACTAGTGCCTAGCTGTGAATGGTCACAGCAGGTCACATGCACATGTCATGTGATTAGCTGTGACCAAATCACAGCTAAGCACAAAAAAAAACAAACCCGAATGTATCGATTTCATTCAGGTAAATGCTTGCTTATAGCAAAGTAATTCTTTGCTATAAGCAAATTGTGTAAAAAAAAAAAAAAAAAAATACCGATCACTTCCCCAAAGTAGTACAATGTTACTATGGTAACATTGTACTACTTTGGTCATAGTAAAATATGAAAAAAAAATCTTAAATTTTTTTTTAAAAAATGTAATAAAAAATTAAAAATAATAAAAAAATTAAAAAAAATAAAAAAAATATATATATATTTTTTTTTTCATACTGTCACCAATCAGTGTTCCTGTTCACCGCCATGCCAGTTATATGATGACGCTGTACTGCACTGGTGACAGTATGTAAAAAAAAAATAGTGAAATAATTTTTTTAATTTTTTCATTTTCCGAAAAATTATGACAAAAAAAATACAACTTCAAAAAACTCGCCATGCCTATTATGAAGTACGTCGGACTGTCTACTCTGCAAAAAGGGGTCATTTGGGGATATCTGTACTATTCTGACATTCTTGGACCTCAAGAAATTAGATTGGCTGTCAGTACTTCAGTATTGATCAATATTCAGATCTGTACCATAGTTTGTGAACTCTATAACTTTCCTACAAACTAAAAAATACATCCTAATTTGGGTTATTTTCACCAAAGACATGTAGTAGAATACATCTCGGCCTAAATTTATGAAGAACAATTATTTATTTGTAAACTTTTATAACAGAAACAAAGAAAAACTTGTTTTTTTTTCAAAATTTTTGGTCTTTTTTTGTTAATTTAGCAAAAAATAAAAATCCCAGCGGTGATTAAATACCACCAAAAGAAAGCTCTAGTTGTGTGAAGAAAATGATAAAATTTTAGTTTGGGTACAATGTTGTATGACCGCGCAATTGTCATTCAAAGTGTGAGAGCGCTGAAACGTGAAAAATGGCCTGGGCAGGAAGGTGTAAAATTGCACGGTATTGAAATGGTTAAAGGACCTCCAGCAGAAGGAATGAGGTCCTGATTGCCCATTTAGATCTTTAGATATCACTAGAAGGGATGCCCTGCAGGAGGAAGGAGGTCTACTTTTCTAGTTAGATGTCATATAAGATACTATGTCCAGTTTTGAGGACCTAATTTACAAAAGATATAGATAAGATAGAACGAGTCCAGAGATAAGTAATGAAAATGGTAAAAAGTGTAACTAAGATGTGACGGGTAACAATTAGCTCAACAATATATATAGCAATATAATATATAAACCCACAATATAATAAATAAGTACTTTGTTGTGCTCAGCCAATGCTAACACAGCCCATTATTTACTAAATACAGTTGACAGAATAAATCCAACAAACAACTTCAAGAGTCCAATCAAAATGCAGTAGCAACCATTTCCATGCAATAGCGCATTTGTATATCTGTCCCTTTAACTTTCACTTTCATTTAGAGGCCTTAATTACAGATGTGAGGAGTTAGAATGACTTTGGTGCAATCCCTTTGTGAATGTCCCTTCTACTTTCAGGCTGAAGTTCCAGCACATTCCATCCAGTAGATGTCTTTTTTCCAGCAGTCATGGTCGGCACAGCATCCATCTACCTTCCATCTGATACAATCTCTCTATGCTGAAATGTTCCTTCCCTGCGTTGCCTCCTGTCAGCACAATGACTGTAGCTGTGCCCACTGGTATCTCTCCACTGTGTTACAGTCGCTCCTCCATTCAGGGCAGGGCTGGGACAAGGTTGGGGCACCTGCATCAGGTGCAGTTTTTTATTTGGGGGTGCTGGGAGCTTGATGGTGCTCTGTATTCTGGTTGCCTGGTTGACAGTAAGGGCATTTTACCTTCCAGTGACATCACTGAACCGAAGATATATTTTTTTCTTTCCAGTGACAGTGGGTCATATCTTTCTTTATCACTGTTAGCTCCATGATTTACTGGGGGCATAATGTGCACCATTCCTAAACGGATATGTTACATATTTTTTGGTGCAGTGTACCTCTAATGACTACACCCCTACTCCACTCAGGTGGGGGGCTTCGCTTTAGCATAGTTATCCTGGCCAATGGGTGACCTTGTCCAATCATTGATGCAGGTCACTTGTGTTTGCTTTTCTTTTTCTTTTCTCTGCTTTTAGTTCTTGATAAACCTCCAATGTAATTTCTCATCACAATTCACAGCTACCCAATGCTTCCTTCCCTATCAGGTCTCACACTGCTAAACATCTTTCCTTAATAGCACCCTTATACAAGGATCCTGCCTTCCACAATATTTTAGATCCTTCTGTTTCTACAATCTTCCAACCCTGCCAACAGACTAACCAAACTGACCAGAACTACAAATCTACATTACCCAAGCTGTAAAGCTATATGAAATTAATAATAAAACAGAGCTGTTACTATCTATGCCCTTATAAAGGTCTGGGGTATAAAACATATCAGGAGAGACTGCAGGAACTTAATATGTACAGTCTTAAGGAAAGAAAGGAAAGGGGAGACATAAATCAAAAATTTATATAAATTAAGTGTGTGAATAAGGCTCAGGAGGGCAGTATGTTAAACATAAAGCTGAAATCAAGAACACGGGGACATGACTAAATGATTCGTCAACTTCAGTCCTTAAACCTTCAATAATAACACCAAACTGCTTGACATGGGTTTAAACGGCCACATCAGCCCTTTTATTAACCAATGAATAAATTACATAAATTAAAACAATTTCAACAATGCAAATTTCACAATGCAGCCAGGGGGTGGAGTCCTTAAGGCACACTCTATGTCTTTAATCGCCCATGCCCACTACTGGCTTGAAGATGTTACGACTTATACATTCTTAGATTTTTCTACGGGGGTCTAGCTCCTGGGAGAACCACCAATGACCAAAAAGTGGAAGCGACATACCCTAGATGGGCCCCAAATTTTAACAAATATCACTAACCACTGACCCCCCCAAAGACTCCCAGACCCGCCAAGCTGCTGTGACAAATATCCTTCTCCCTTTTTTTTTCATTTTTTTTGGAATAGAAATTTGTAATCACCAAAATACTGCCCTTCTACCATGAATACACCAGGAACCCAGAACCCAGAGAGGGAGGGAGGGGAAGTTTCCTCTTCATCTGAACTTTCCAGCAGAATACCTAGCAACCCTTGAAATGGACCACCCTTGTGGCTCCACCCAGCCCATCTGACTACAGCCTCCAATCAGATAAGAACTACGCCCCTACACCTGTCACTACATATTTTTTAACCCTTCTCTGACCTGTTCCTCCCTTGCCGACCCTGTGTCCATTTTTCTTCTTCAGGTGGCACTTGACTTCAAATTAGGAGCAGAAAAGTTAGAAAACTACCTTAGAAAGTATTTTTAAGAGTAGTTGATTCTTGGAAAAGACTTCCAACAGATGTAATGAGTCAGTCAACAATAAGTTTATTCAACACATGCCTGGGATAAATATAGATCTATACTTCGATGAAAAAAAAAGAACAAAATAAGAAAAAAAAACAAACAAAAGAAAGAAGCAGACATGATGGACCACTTTTTATGCTGTAATTTTCCACATTTTAGATTTCTATTCTCTTTTGTTCTTCAATTACATGACATCTAGTCTTTCATCAGTTCCCCAAGTTCCCCCTACTTATTGTCCACACACCTATAATAATTCCTGGACTTGAACAATTCTGTGAACATTCTCCTTAATATATACAAATAAATACCAATTAATACCATTATATATTTCAGTTGAAAATGCAACTTTTTGTGTCATAGTAAATATAAAACATATGATTAAACAAATGGTGAATATATATTGTACATACGGATTGGGAAAGACTTCAAACAATAAATTGTATCATAGACAACAGGTAAATGTACTCTAGATGTTTCAGATCTGGCTATTTGAAATGTCCCAGATAGACCACACTTTGACAAATAGATTTTTTTTTTTTTATATCAATACATTTTATGGAACAGGTTTTCTACGAGGATAGAAACAGAATAGACAGGGAGAAAGGAATTACATAAGAACCTGGTCACGGAAGTAACGGCATGTAACATTAGCATGGCACACAGTTAAGTAATACTTCAATGGTCAGGTAGAGTGAGTATAAATGTTCGGTAATCAGTTGTTACCCCAGTTAACCCAGGGTTGCCATAGTTTCTCAAAAGTGGAATAAAAGGCTAGTCTAAAAGATAATGACTTTTAATATAAGTAATTAGTCCTGAGTAAAGAGCTTCTCACAAGTTGGGTACCAGCTGTGAGTTCCATTGTTTAACTACTGTTATTCTGGCTGCAATTATTATGTGGATGATTATAGTACGATAATAGATCAGGAAGTTATCAATTCCTATATTCAGAATAGCCAGAGCAGGTTCAGGTTTGGTAAGTATCCCAATAACTTCAGAAATAAGCTGGAAGATTTTCTGACAGAAGCTTGTTAAGTTCTTGCATGTCCACAGAATGTGGAGTAGGGTTCCCTCTTACCGACAGCCCTGCTAGCATAGAGGGGATGTGGTGGAGGAGAACTTAGCCAAGAGAATTGGAGTGTATTACCAGTAAGAAGACACTTTAAATGCTAGTTCCTAATGATTTACACAGTGGGGTTGATTTACTAAAGGCAAATAGACTGTGCACTTTGCAAGTGCAGTTGCTCCAGAGTTTAGTAAATGAGAGGAAGCTCTGCTAACTATCATCATCCAATCATGTGCAAACAAAAACGTGCAGGTTTTTCTTTTAATACTCTTGCATGTGATTGGGTATTCTTTGTAAAGTGAATCTTTTCCTCGTTTACTAAGCTCTAGGAGCAACTGTATATACAAAATGCATAGTCATAGTGGTTATCTATTTATCTATTTTGTTGGTTTGTGTATAGAGTGAAAGGATTTGAATCATTAAGGGGTGGTAAAGGTCTGTTCTTTGTTCTGAAGTTGCCGAACAAGGAGGTGCCTTTGCTGTTCATTGGACGTGATGTGTAAAATTGTCTAGGGTGTGTAGTTGGCACAATGGGAGGATGTATAGAAAGAAAATGAAATATGTGAAGAATTGTAAAATATTCTGATTTTCGAAGCCTAAATTCTTCCACCAAATCCTCTATGCCTTTAGGTTTACAATCAGTTAGTAAATCATTCACAGAGGTAAAGCCATGTGTAAGTAAATGTGTAACTGACAAATGAGGAATCAGGGATTTAAGCATACTGATAGGTAACCAGATCGTTGGCATACAGAAGAGTCATGAATGGTTCTCCAGGCTTGAAGTGAAGCTTGGTTTGTTAGCTGTAGGGTTTTTAGCTCCTGTGCCTGCTAGAAGAAATGTGAGCATATCTGGGGCAGGCATCAGGGCTATTTCAATATCTATCCATAAAATATCGTTGAGGGGTGAAACCAGTATTTCAGTTGATCAAGCTGAGCTGCTAAGTAATAATCCTTAATGTCCACCAGACAGGCACCTCCAACACTCCTATGTTTGATTAGATGGCTGTAGGAGCATCTAGCTTTTTTGTTTTTCCATAGGAATTTTTGAGTAAGGGAGTGAGTATCCATATATAGGAGGATTACAGGGGGACTAGTAAAGTCAGAGTAATACCTAGATAATGTATGCTCCACGAGTATGGAATTGTGTTGTTGAAATTTCTTGGTGTTCTCAGGAATTCCTAAGTCCAAGATCAAAAACTGGTTGTAATTCACTTTGTAGCAGGATACGCTGCTAAATTGGTTTATGACTTGATGGACACATGGCAAAGATGTCTGGGGATTTGTGATAATCAAAATTACATTGTCTGCAAATAAATTAAATGTGTTGTGTTTGGAGGTAAATTGGAATCCAGAAATGGAAGGATGTGACCGATTGGCTTCAGCTAACGGTTCAATCATAGGGCTGAAAATGGAGGGAGAACGTTTTTCTCATGTTTCATTAATTACGTTGAACTGTTTGGATGGCATACTGGAGGTGTAGACCAGGGCTGATGGACAAGAGTACAGAAATAGTATAGCAGATAGTATTGTACCTTGAAAACCAAATTTAAGAAGAACCTGGTCATATATGGTCAGTGGACCCTGTTGAAAGACTTTTGTGCATCAACAGATAGAAGCAGAGAAGGCTTATGTTGAGACTCAGCATAATGGATTTTATTTATCACCCACCTACTGGTGGTTTGTCTGCTGAACATGAAGCCCGTCTGATTCCTTTAGACCAGCGTGGGCTTAATAGTTATCAAACGTTAGCTAAGACTTTTGCGTAAAGATTCACATCCAAGTTGAGTAAGGATACGGGTTGGAAATTTTCTGGCATTGCTGAGTCTTTTCCTGGTTTCTCCAGAGGAAAAGAGTCCTTTGTGTATGCCAAGGTCGATGAGATGGAGAATTAAGAGTTCTTTAAAAGTTTTATAGTACTCATTGGAGATTTCAGACTAGGTGATTTGCCAGTCAAAAGAGAATCAAATATTTTGCTAATTTCAAAGGCAATAATGGTTGCGTTGAGATGTGATAATTGGTCCTCAGATAATGATGGGAGGTTCAGTTTAGAGAGGAAGTGAATGATATCAGTCTAGGAAGTTTGAAGTGTGTGAGACTTGTTTTTGAGGTTTTACAGCGACTCATAAACGTCCCCCAAAAATGTCTGAGATTTTCTGTGAGTTAAAAATTTTTTGTTTGGTTTGAGTGTCTATAAGGTGAGAAATTCTTGGGTTTTTTTGTGCTCTAAGTCTGTTAGTTAAGAATTTCCACTGTTAATTGAAAAATGCATAAAATGGAGCTTTAATTGGTGTAGGTATTTGTCATGTTGTTCAGACAGTAAGCTTCTAAGTTTGTGTCTAAGTTTGGTCAAGGATGAGATATTGTCCTCCCCAGGGTTCGATTTTCTTCTGGTCTCTAAATCAGAATGGCATTAAGTTGAAACTGGTATTATTTTTTGTCTCTTGCACATAGTTTTATAATAATACCCCTCATGTATGTTTTATATGCATTCCATAAGGTGAAAGTGTGAGAAACCAATGTGTTGGTGTAAAAATAATCCCATGGGCACTGAGAAAACACATTTTTGTTCTCACGAATTTGGATACTCTTAGAGTTGCAATGCCATGAACACACTGGGGTACAAGTATCTTTCTCCTCCATCCTAATAGCAATCACTGCATGGTCCGACCAAGTTATGTTGGAGATGAGGATATCCATTGTAAAAGCCATTTATCAACTACAAACATGTTGATACACGAATATGAACTGTGTTTAGGTGAAAAGTAAGTAAAGTCCCTTTCACTGGCGTGAAGACAACGCCATGTATCTTATACATCCTCCATGTGGAATAGGGCCTTCACTGAAGGAGTATGAGATTTTTCTGTGGAGGTGGTGTCCAACTGAGGGTCCACCTTGAGATTAACTTTTCCAAAAATATTAAGATTACCTATTTGAAGGGTGTATACAGTAATTTCTTAAAAGATGAGTTTGGGATTTTTTTAATTTAACCTCCCTGCAGGTAAGTAAAGTTTCAGCACCACAAGCTACACTCGGGGATACCTTGCAGCGTTGCTCCAGGATCTCTTCTGCACTTACCTTGTCCTTTGCTTACGCGATGTCCCTCCTGCAGTGTCCCCAGCTATGTCCTCCGGCTGATGCCAGCATCCGTCTTCTGGGTTCCGTACCCTGTGACGTCAGGACGTACGGGGACGGAACGGCGGGAAATTAAAAATGTGAAAAAGTGACATTCACTAAATACACTAAAATCACATAGTAAAACATTACTGTATCAACCCATTTCACATACATTTTGTCCCGAGTGCTTTGTCCTGTGCCCTGCCTGCATTTTAACGTTCTTTCTGCCTGGAAACTGAGAAATGTCCATGGCGTCCAAATAGCGTCCCTTTAGGTCAAAAGCGGTTTTAGACCAGCTAGAGAATAGCAATAATAAATTAGAACTACTTGCAGAATTGAGTGATAATGATTCGTGGGGAAATTCGTCATCAGACACTGAAAACGATTTTGCTCAGTGATGTGCGAACTTGGCGCTATATTTCAAAGTTCAGTGTTTTTGGTTTGATTATATTATTGAATTAAATTTATTATTATATCATTATTTTTTATGATTATTTATTAAATTATAATTTATGATTTTGTGTTTCAAATTTTAACATACCCAGGATGTTTACTAGACTGTTGTTCGGACAGATTTCAGTGAGTTATTCCTAAAAATTACAGGCCTACAATAAAAAAAAAACATATTTCCATGCAAAAAAATGTACCGCATTGAGCACAGAAATACTGACATAATCAGACCGCTAGGGAGGTTACATGATACTTACCTAGGTGGATGCAGCATTGATGCAATGCTGCATCTGTCCCCCAACTAGCTCTAAGGCTGAGAACTGTTGATTGCTTGGTTCTCCTTGCCTCTCTGAGCGGTGACTGTCAGTCTGTGCCATCTGCTCTGCCCCCCCCACCCCAGAACTCACTGGACTGCTGAGCTTTGGAGGGGGCAGGAGCAGCTAGCTCAGGTACTGGCCCAGGTTCCTGAGTGGATCCCAACCATATAGTCATGATCTTTCCCCAGCCTGGACCAGCTGAGTGACATCAGCTGACAGTGGACTTTAGTCTGCGTTTGGCTGAAAACGGGTCACAGGAGTGCAGAGCGAACTATACTCCTGTGATTCACAGGAGTACTGCCAAACGGGCTTTGGCTGTACTTCTCCTTTAAACAGTTAGTGGAAAAATGCAGTTGGTGGGTACTGGGGGTGTAAACTCTGACCAGGTTATACAGTTTACCATTAATATCACAAAGAATAATATACCAACTGTCGTATTCAAGCTTGGACTCATGAAGAGTGAAAGATACTGTGTTCCTTATGGCAAGATAACCCTCTCTTTTTTGCAGAAGCTCTGGCCATGAAAAAAATGTGGAAAATCTTTGTAACTACACTTAGGAGTGACATGTAGATGAAAATGATTTTCTTGGACACATGCAATGTCCACCTGGGTACTTCCAGCCTCTTGTAAAAGAGAAAATTGCTTAGTTGGGTGGTTAATTCCCCAGGTGTTGAGAGATCTCATTTTGAACCCCATATAGGCTGGGGGTTAGCTGAGAATGTGGAAGTCTTGAAGAGAAGTGTTCTATTAGTGATTGGTGTCCATATCCATATTGCAAAATGAGCCGGAGTGTATCAGAAAACAAACAGTATTGTTCTGCAGTCAGGCAAAATAAATTGTTGCAAACAGCGCAGTTCATGTTTAGGAAACTTGCAAACAAGAAAAGAACAGTAAAAAATAAAAAAAAAATGTAGAATACTAAAAAGAAAGGATCTTGGGGAAGATTCACGCTCAGTGATTATTACTGCACACAAAAGCACTTGGAGGATAGAGTAAGATAGAAGTTACTCCCTTAGCTGGGGAGCTTGAGATTGCACCAAAATCTGTTGAGGAGTTCAGGAACCTCCTGGAGGATGTTTTCTGGAGAAGCATTTGTGTGACAATACCTGCAAATCCGTAGTCATTGCTGAAGGCTGTGCAGAGAAGGATGATGAAGAATCTGGGACTATACTCCAGTCACAAAAAAGTTGGAGGCTTTCATTCAATGTGGTGACTGCTGCTGTGTTACCACTATGTGTGATGACCAGTTTGGCTGGTTGTTGCCATCAATGGAAGATCTTGATATATCTCAAGGCCTTGGTAATGGTCCATAGATTCCTGTGTCTTTGCAGTGTATTTTGGAAAAGATCAGGAAGCAGTTGTAGCTTAGAGAATTTTTCAGGAAGTTGGTCTGCCCGAAGAAAGGATTCCATAATTTTTTTCTTCACCTGGTAGAAGTGAACTTGCATTAGTACATCACGTGGTGTGTTCGAAAACAGGTAAGTGGGTTTGGGAATATGATGCACTCTACCAATTGTGAGATCTACCGTTACAACAGATAGTATCACTGCCAGGAAAAGCTCATGTACAAACTGTGGCAACTAAAAAGGTGTAATAGATTCCGGTACACCACTGCTTTTTAAATTGTTGCAACCAGACATGTCTTCCAAGTCAGCAACCTTAGCTTAAAGCTATATCAGGTCTTCACAGTGCAATGTATGTGCATCAACCAAAGTGTTTAAGAGGAAGCACATTCACACATTCTGTTTTTAATGTGCCCCACTCTGTTCCCCAGCTCTCGAACATCTGCTTTAAATTGCTGGACATAAGGAAGCATATCTGCTTGTAAGGAAGCCCTTAGAGATGCATACATTTCAGAGCAGTATTAGAGACAGGCTGATCAGATGTAGGGAAGGAGGCTATAGGATCTGCTAGTGTTGTGTTGGTGGTACTGGAACAATCTTAGTTGCTCACCTCCATGTCTGCCCGTGTCTCTGGTACTGTGGTACAGAGTGTCTGTGGGGTCTGGACCTGGCGGAGCTTGTTGCAGATGTGGAAGAGCCAGAGAGGATTGAATCTTCTGCAGGGCCATGCTTCATTTTGTTGTAGCCTCTTCAGTAGGGTTGGAAAAAACTCATCCAGCTTGCAAGGCTGTGGTCTTTTTCTCCTTCTCCTGGGCATGGTGGAGTGCTGCTGGAAGTAATGATGAAGAATATATGAGGGCAGCTGTCAGAGGCTTGAAAATGTAGTATCTCGAAGCGAAGCTCAGAGATCAAGCAGCCATCAGCAGCACTGTAGCCATGACCTTTCTTTGTAACTTTTGATGAGTACTGTCATATATGTAAGTTTTTGTGTGTATTGAGCCTTGTGACGAACTAGTGATTGTTGTGTTTGCTCACAATATAAAAAAATTCATTAGCGGTATGGCCTTTTATTATTCGAGTAGGTCTAGCCAACAAAAATGTAAAAGGGTTTTGTGATCTTGGACTGTCAAAAAGAGATATTCATAAACCAGCCACAGTATTTTCTAAGGACCAGACAAGCCCAAAATATGTATTTCATCATAACAGTCATGCTACGATGTCTCCAGACAAGCCCAGAGCCTGTATTACATATAGTCAGTCATGCTAATTTGTTTTCTTTTTTTCTATAGGATTAGAGACTGTTCACTAATCAAGATGATTAGACTAGAGCTATATTCACTTTAATCATCTGGTCAGGTGCTAGAAAGAGAAATCATTTTTTTATAAATTTCCCTCACATGTGATTGATTATTCAGAGTATTTATTAAATTAGGTGACTATTCACTTTCCAAAAATGAATACTTATTTTGCAAAAGCTTTTGTAAATCGACCTCAATGTCTCTAACAAATATCTAAAAAAAAAGGAGGAATTATGTGTAGCTACTATAAAATATAGATAGCTCCGAAGTGTTATCATTTTGAATTTACTCTCCTTTATCTGAGCACAAGCTAGTTTTACCTATACAATTCCAGCTTGATTGTCACTGTTTTCTTAAATGTACTTCTCAATATTTTATATAGGAGTGTATAATGTATGATGATGTATAAAACGATGAAGACATTTGATGGACCTTGTACAGAAAATTAGAAGGAATTTGTATAGAAAAAAATCAGAAATATGAAAACGTTGACATAGTTCATTTGGAAATATTGTAAAAAGCATTGAAGGGTAGAATATTTTTTTAATAAGATTCTAGGGAAATTCTGCAAGGATCCATTAAAAATAAAATATGTAAAATTAAATTCATAAAATCAAGCTAATTTGATTATATACTGACAGAGTAAATTCTGGGTTACTTACAAAATTAGACATCAAAAATGAACGAGATAGTAAAGAGAACCAGCCATCTCTGGGCATATGTTAAAATCTGAATCTCCACTCAAAATTCAGGGCAATAATTATCTCTCAGCAATTATTTGATTCTTATTAGAATTTATGATTTGCATGACCCCGCCACCTATTATGGATACACCCTTATTTTTTGTATTTGTAATGAAGGTGAGCAAATGCCTTTGTTGTAGGCTGTACTGTACTTTATAATGGTTTAGTGGGGAGATTGTTGGTTGTATTAAGTCTTCCTCCACCCTTTCCACCTGTCTTGTTATACTTTCAGTTCGCAAACCGTTTTTCCATTATTGCTTTTAAAGTTTTGAAGTTTAACATTCACAAGCTTTGTGGTAAGCCCCATTGAAGTCTATAGGGGGGGAGGCAATCTTGTTATTGAATTCTACATATTTGTAGGGTTAATAAGTAAGCTATTGTCAAAGGAAAGGCATGGCAAGTTGGGTACTGCCATAAGGGACATGTATCAAAGCACAGTGTAGCACAGTATCTCTCCCTATACAGAAAAGTCAACTCTTTCTTAAGGCAGCCATCTACATGGATAAAGTTTCAGCAGTGACTGGCTGAATTTCAATCCACACATGGGCAGGCTGGTTGTACAGAAGTCAATCTATCAATTGATTTTGTACAACCAGTCTGTTGGGTTTTTCCCGTATGATCACTGCTGCTTTAACTGGCAGCACTAGACATTGTATTCTGATGTCAGGAGAGGCTCCCTCCTGTCAGAATACAATAGCTCAGCAGGCGTGATTCCCCCATCCACCTCAAATGTGTGTGTGAGGTCAAAAAATGATTACTACATGGCCAGCTTAACAAAACATCCCACTGACAATGTGGCTATTATGAGCCCACGCTTTGATAGAGGCTGAGTTATCCACTCTTGAAGATTATTGGCACTTGTGACTAACCAGAAGCAAGGGCTATGCACTGCAGTATGGCTTGTTCTTTAATTCTGGCAGTGAACCTGCAAAGTTTTTCACCAAAACATTGCGAATTGCGAATCCAGCAGATCCCAGGGATTTGTCGTGAAGAATTAGTAGCAGTGAACCTCAACCTTATTCCTAATTCTATTATCCCTTTCAGAGCAGAAGTGACAGGCTGTAATACTTCTCTACCTCTTGTTTAACACAATATTGATTGCAGCAGTCAAAAAAAACTTTTTTTTTCTTCAAACAAAAGTCCTGTAGGGATTACATGAATAAAAAAATTACATTTTGTTAATTGACATGACCCTCCTCCAGCAGCCTGGATACTGTGTTATTAGCCCTAAGCTCAGACAGAACACAGCCTTCGTTTAGAATAAATTGAAGAGCTTATGTAGCACAATCATTTTGAAATAGGTCATTCTCCCATACCATTCCATACTATAGAGAAGGTGTACCCTTTTTAATTATTTCAAATCTTATTTCTAATTTTATTATATTTTTATGATCATATTATTTATCATACTATACTATTTTGGTACATTAAGGTGTGAAGAATGAGTTTCGAAGTCAATTCTGTAAGATTGATGGCAACAAGCCTTTAAAAAAATACAGGTATAATTATAAACATTCACCAGCTAGTACATTCACCAGGTTCACATTCGTTCACTTTTACTGCATAACTGCTAGGCAAGTCCACTATATTTATAATACAGCAAATATTCATGTAGTGACTATTGCTCTTTTCAGTTCCTTATGCCACTCCACTTGCTATCTCATCTGCATTAAAGTGGTTCTAAAGACAGAAGGTTTTTAAAAACCATCTGCATACAGTTCTCTCCCAGACCCCTCTTATACTTGCTTGAGCCCGATCTCGATCCAGCAATGTGCACAAGAGCAGAGACGCTCTCTGCTCTCACCTCCCTCATTGGCTCAGAGACCGTAGCAAGAGCCATTGGTTCTTGCTGTTGTCAATCACAGCCAATGAGGAGGGAGTGAGAGGGTGGAGCCAAGTCCTGCTGTCTGTGTCAATAGATACAGACAGTGAGACTTGAGAATGAGCCAGTGAGCAGCTTGCTATGGAGGCACTTGTCAAGAGGGGGAGGAGCCAGGAGTGTTGGCCAGGGACCCGAGAAGAGGGCGAGTGGGGCTGCTCTGTGCAAAACCATTGCACAGAGCAGATAAGTATGGCATGTTCGTTATTTTAAAGAAAAATAATAATCTTTAGAATCACTTTAAGGCTGTTGTAATCCCTTTACTGCCCTTTTTCTTATGTTACACCTCCCTAATAATCCCTAGATAACAGCAGTGAAAAATCTTCATAAAAATCAACTTTATCTTCAAAATTATGTCTTTAAGTCTCTTTGCTTCCAGTGACAGCATGCATTGCTCCTTTGCCAATTCACTGGAATTTTTGGATTATTTTGTTTTCAATTGACTGAAAAAGTTACTATATTCTATTGAGGTCAGCCAACAGAAGAAAAGCAAAAAATTCCAGCTAATGGGGAAGGAAGGAGTGAAGAAGGTGAAGTGAAAGTAGGTAATGTAGATTTAACCCAGAGTATTACAACTGCTATGTAGGGATTAGGGGAGCTGTGATGGGAGTGAGGAAACAATAAATATATTACAACAGCCTCTATACACAGATACCGTTTAACCTCCCTAACGGTATTCCCGAGTGTAGCTCGGGGTAAAATGTCAGTACCAAAAGCAGTAACCCCGAGCTACACTCGGGCTTACCATGCGGCGCTGCATAGGGAGTCCCTGCAGCACTTACCTTGTCCTTGGCTCCCACGATGTGTCCCCTGCAGCATCCCTGGCCATCTCCTCTGGCGGATGCCGGCATCCGCCTCCTGTGTTCCGGTCCCTGTGACGTCGGGACGTACGAGCGCCGGCGGCGGCGGAAAATTTGAAAATTTTAAAAAAATGTCATTTTTTTCAAAACGATTTTACATAGTAAAACATTGCTGTTTCAACCCATTTCACATACATGTCCCTAGTGCTTTGTCCTGTCCCCTGTCTGCATTTTGATTGTTCTTTCTGCCTGGAAACTTAGAAAAGTCCATGGCGTCCAAAAAGTGCACCTTTAGCTCAAAAGCGGGTTTAGATCAGCTAGAGAACAGCGATAGTAAATCAGAACCACTTGCAGAATTGAGTGATAATGATTCGTGGGGAAATTCGTCATCAGACACTGAAAACAATTTTGCGACTTTGCTCAGCGATGTGCGAACTTGGCGCTATATTTCAAATTTCAGTGTTTTTGGTTTGATTTTATTATTGAATTAAATTTATGATTTAGAATCTTGTTCAGACAGATTTCAGTGAGTTATTCCTAAAAATTACAGCCTACAATAAAAAAACTACATATTTCCATGCAAAATAATGGTACCGCTTTCAGCACCAAAAATATGAAATAATCATACCGCTAGGGAGGTTAAAGCAGGGGTGTCCATACTATGGCCCTCCAGGTGTTGAAGAACTGCAAGTCCCATGTGGCCTTGCAAGACTCTGACATCCACAGGCAAGACACCCAGAGGCAGAGGAATGATGGGACTTGTAGTACTTCAACAGCTGGAGGGCCATAGTTTGGACATCCCTGGGTTAAAGGGACAGCAAGGGGAATAGCATAAGTCTTTTAAAAGTGCAACCTTGGGCAGCAAATAGGGATTATTACTATGCAGGACATACTGAAACTGTTGATTTGTTGATCCTACACTAACCTACCTAAAATCCAGTGCAAGAAAGTTTTCAGAAGGCTTCTGAATGAGTCTGTGCGCATTTAGATCTGCTGTATATTCACAATGAAAGTATGGCTAATCCACTTAGGAGGGCAGGATGTCCGGTTTACAAAAAAGCACAGTAGTTCTCGTTCTGTGCAACAATGCTGTTTTGCATTGCAGCTCAGGCATCTACAGGGGTTCTTGGGGTGGAATTCAGCAGATGTTACTGACAAAAAATGTTTGGTGCTAAGCATGGGAGCTGTCCTAACCTCTCCTGCCATCCTCTGTGCCAACAAATCACTGCACTAATGATCCACTGCTTGGTAATTAGAGCATTGAGATCATGGAATTATCAGAACAAGTCTAGGATAAAAAGAAACTCTGGGCCCATTCATGCACCAAAGGGAGTCCATTATACAATGTTTATCAGTTAGCCACGCTAGGGTTTCATTCCTAAAGGCAAATAGGCTGTTCACCTTGCAAATTAATTTTCACTGAGCTGAGCAAATGAGGTGAAGCTCTGCTGACTTCCATCATCCAATCATGCGCAAACAAAAATAATATTTTTTTTATTTTCTTTGCCCGTGATTTGATATTTATTGCAAAGTGAATTTTCACCACATTCACTAAGGTAAGGGGAAATTCCATTGCAAAGGGAGCAGTCTTTCTTCCTTTAGGCTGCATTCACACTTGAGGGTTTTGAAGCTTGCAGATCAAAGCGCCAAAAACGCTAAAATTTAAAAAATCAATTGTACTCTTTGGTGCCTGTTCGCACAATCAGGTGTGAACAGACACCTTGGAGAACAATTGATTTTTTTTAAGTTTGAGCTTTTTTGGAGCTTCGAGCTACAAAACCTCAAGTTAATGCACCCTAAGTAGCATTATTATTTATTTATTTCAGGTACTTATATAGCGCTGTCAATTTACGCAGCACTTTACATATATATTGTATATCCACATCAGTCCCTAACCCTCAAGGGGTGTACAATCTAAGGCCCCTAACTCACATTCATATACAAGGGCCAATTTAGATAGGATCCAATTAACCTACCAGCATTTCTTTGGAGTGTGGGAGGAAACCGGAGTACCCAGAGGAAACCCATGCAGGCACAGGGAGAACATGCAAACTCCAGGCAGGAGTTGCTGTGGCTGGGATTTGAACCAACATCCCTAGTACTGCCAGGCAGAAGTGCTAACAATTTAGCATAGAGGACTGTTAGCATAGAGGACTGATTCATGGTCTGAATCTGAACCCAGAATATTTTAGCTATGCTCTTGAGAATTTTACAATATGTAAACTGACATTTTTTTCTTCTGTTCTGTATGGTCTAACATTTCCAATAGGATGGTCCTGATGAACTGATGACAGGAGGAATTGATTTGGTTTTTAAATTGTAGTTTTCTTACTAGACTTTCTAATTTCAGTTCTAATGCACCTATGCTACTTTCCAATGATCAATTTGACAAATTAAATTCTTAGATCAATATTGTTCTCTAATTACTTTATATACAACTCTTTATATTGTGACTTATTCCTCCTTTGGAAATACAGCTTAAAAGTGTGACCTTTTGTATATTTTTAATATGCAGTAAACATTCCAAGTCCTAGGTACTTGAATGGCAGCACATGTACATTTCTCTATCCATTGATTTGAACATGATGGCAGTTCATGTTACCCTGTAAAAAGTCAAGCAATGTTAGAACAATAGGTGCATAATCTTTCATGACAACCTGTCTTATGTTATGATTTCATTTCTTTATTGTCAAGCAGTAATAGCTTGTAATCTCCAAATGGTGCACAATAGGCTCTATTTCATTTGCAATAAACCTGTATTTAATGAAAGCAATTATGCTTTCAATTAGTGATATTCAAAGGAGCTTTATTTAGAGCTATCTTGGCATAAAATAATGTTTGCTTACAACTTCCCTGTTAGATGCTTACCGGTTCTTTTGGAAATGGGTATTCTGCATAGTAGAAGCTTGGATTTCAGGTGAATCTATTTATTGGATAACTATACAGATTGTAGTGCAGACTTTTGAAGCATGCTGGCCTCTTTGTCAGGCAACGTGAATGGACAGTAAGGCTAGGTTCACACCTATGCAATTTGAGTAAGATCTTTGTCTGCAGTGCTTTTTGCTTTTTTGCATGTGTTTTTGAAGCGTTTTGTGTTTTTTTCCCTATTTGTTGCTTGGCAGATTAAAATGCATCAAAAACGCACTACATACTTTTCTGCAGCGTCTCCATTGAAGTCTATTGAACAAAAAACGCAACGTTTTGCGTTTAAAAAAGTCCCTGACTATTTCCAAAAAATGCACCGGGTGAAAACGCGGAGATGTGAATCTGTCCTATAGGAAATCATGTTAAATGGACTGCAAAAAAGCAACGGAAAATGCATAGTTGTGAACCTAGACTCAGTAACGTGTTTTTACGTGAAAAAAATACGCTATTAACTTGACTCACATCAGAGACATATCGACAGCTGTCAAACCTCAAATAACTTCAGCCGACCATGGATGAGTTGAACCTCAGCCCATTCAGCAGCGACCAGCCAAGATTTGATCTATCTATGGGCAGGTTGGTTGTACCCAAGTCGATCCTTAGGTTAACTTGGGTACAACCAGCCTTTTGGATTTTTTACACGTGATTGCTGCTGACGGCTGTAGCCACTAGCAATGTTCATTGTGTTCTGCCGGCCGGGAAGGCTCCCTGCCAACAGAACACAATAGAGCTGACTGTGTTGATGGGGAATTCAAGCGATTATCTTTCCTTCCACCCATGGTAGAAGGAAAGTAAATTGAATCGTCTATAGCCTGCCCAAGTGTGGTAAATTCATAAGAACAAAATGGCACATCCCCATGCAGACGGAAAAAGCTGTGAAACCTGCACACATCTTGTATATATGCCACTAACATGGTACATAGTTACATAGTCTGGCTGAAAAAAGACAAACGTTCATCCAGTTCAACCAAAAAAAAAATTATAAACCTATACCCATAATTGATCCAGAGGAAGGCAAAAAAAACCCAGCAAAGCATGACCCAATTTGCTCCTGCAGGGGAAAAAATTCCTTCCTGATCCCCCGAGAGGCAATCGGATATTCCCTGGATCAACTTTATCTATAAATGTTAGTATCCAGTTATATTATCTCTATCTAGGAAACAATCCAGGCCATTTTTAAAGCAATCCGCTGAGCTGGCCAGAACCAACTCTTGAGGGAGTCTATTCCACATTTTCACAGCTCTTTCCATATTTGGAGATTAAATGTCTTTTCCTCCAGACGTAAAGAGTGCCCCCTTGTCAACTGTGATGACCTCAGGGGGAATAGCTCTACATCGAGTTCACTATATGAACCACTGATGTATTTATACATGTTGATATCCCCCTTAATCTCCTCTTCTCAAGAGAGAATAAATTCAGTTCCTCTAATCTTTCCTCATAGCTGAGCTCCTCCATGCCTCTTATCAGTTTGGTTGCCCTTCTCTGCACTTTCTCCAGTTCCCCAGTGTTGTTTTTGTGAATTGGTGTTGAACACTGCACTGCATATTCCAGATGAGGTCTTAGTAATGATTTGTACCGGGGTATTATGATATCTCTCTGGAGTCTATACCTCTTTTAATACAAGAGAGGATTTTGCTAACTTTAGAAACCGCAGCTTGGCATTGCATGCCATTATTAAGCTTGTGATCTACCAGAACCCCCAGATCTTTTTCCACCATTGATTCCCCCAGTTGTACCCCCCCTAGTATATATGATGCGTGCATATTCTTAGCCCCCCAAGTGCAGAACCTTACATTTATCAACATTGAACCTCATTTGCCACATAGTTGCCCAATTAAACAGTGCAAATACTAGGTTTGCAGAACCAATATTGAATCAAAGCCACCTTCTCCTGCGGGTTCTTTAACTTTGGTATACCTGATCAGGTGGGCCATATGTCCTACAGGTCTCTATGTCAGTGACACTACTTTGTAGACAAACATTATGCTAGGTGGGTTTTTTTGTGCTACTGAATGAATTCACTATTAATCAAAACAAAACTGATAATTCTATAGCAGCCCACTTCTGCAGAAGAGACTACAACTTAAAATGAAACTTCACAAAAGGAAGTACCTATTTCTGGCGGATACCCATTCCCACTTCTGCTTGGCTTGCCTAAGTGATCAGAACATAAGTTTGGTTCCCCCCCCTCCCATCCCTGAAACCTCCTAGGATATGTCACAGGTCCCAGGGGGTTGCGGGACCAATCACAAAGATCCTCCGTGTTATGGCACTGAAAGTGAATTTTAAATCACAAAAAGTAGAGATTAGAGTGGGAGTATGTATAAAATGCATGTTTCTTACTGTCAGTTCAAATTGCCTAAAGAAAAGGCCAGCATGCTTTGAAAGCTGGCACTACCATCTGTTTAGTTAGCCAATAATGGTAAAATTTTGTTGCTTCATTCTAAATAGTAAAGTGTTAGAAAGGTACAAATTTGCCTACAAATATTAGAGAATATTCAAAAGATTACCATTTATGGGTTGATCAGGGATGATCGTTTGTCAGTAGGCCTTCATTGAAGACAATTGGGTGGATTTTGCTTAACCTATTGTTCTGAGAAAAGTTGACTTTCTTGGTGTCTCTAGAGCAGTGCTACTCAACAAGGGTGCCATTTTGGTTCCCCCTCTAGGTGCTCTATGCACAAGACTGTGTTTACCCTGGCTTTGAGATGGATGAGAGGACTGTGTGATGTGGGGTGATTCTGGGGACCCTGATGTGATGGAGAGACTCTGATATGATGGGGCACTCTGATGTGATGGGGGGGGGGGCTCCCATATATGGGAGTGATTTGGATGTGATAGAGGCCTCTGACTCTGTGTTGGGGGGACTCTCTGGTGATGGTGGACCTCTAATGTGTAGGGGGACCCCTGATGTGATGGGGGCCTCTGATGTGAAGAGGGGTTCCAAAGTTATGGGGGGACATTTGATGTGAAGGGAACTTCTGATGTGAAGTTAGTTTCATCAAGGCAGTTTTTGCATTGTCCCAGACTCCTATTGATAAGTAACATTTTTGTTTTGTTACCTTTTAGACTAGAGTGCCTTGAGATTTTTCATACTTTTAAAGGATGCCACACCTGACACCATTCCTCTCCACAAGAAGGAGCATACATGTTCTAATACAAAGAGCCATGCTTGTTAAATGATCTTTCATTAAAGGGATGTTTGGCAGATGGATTGTACAGTTGGCATCCACTAAAAATCTGTGTAGGTACCTATAAGTGGCTCTCTTGCTGGGTTAAAAAAATAGAAATAAACAGATATAGCTACAAGGGAAAGAATTATTACTAATCTGTTCCACAATTTTCTGTTTTGAGACACAGATGCTAAAGAATCTTCAGTAACAGACATTCTACTGGGTATGTTGGATGCTTGGTCCCCCACTACATGCTATGGTTTCTTCTGATGGCTTCAACATAATTGCTGTGTCCTTTGTGTCTTGGACATGGATCAGCCATCCACCACTCCACAAATCTCAGGTGCTAAGATTCTTTAACAAGCTTGGAGATTCAAGAGAGCAAAGACTGGCACTACAAGAGAAAGGGTAGCTAAGTATTAAATATTTTTCTTTGGAGGGACTCTTTTTAGATGCCCCTGATGATATCATAGTGCCGAAATATGTTGTGCATGGTTTGGAGCAATTCCTGGAGAGAGCTTTCCATGGGTTTGATTCGCTGAACAAGCAATTGGATAGACACAGCCACTCATAGAAACAACAGAACCACCTTGTTTTTAAAGTGATTCTTCATTTTTTTAATCTTAGTGCAATATTTTCTTTTAATAAAAGTACTACAGTGAGCAGTATGTTCTCTGTCTCCCTTGAGCATTGGTAAAATCCCAAATTACCTGAGTTACCTGTATTTGCTGGATTGATTATGTGGAGAACCTGCTGACGATGACGATGATCTAGTTGGCTATACACAGATCTTGGTTACCTCTATCAGCCTGGGAAGGGATTTATACAGATATATGAATTTTGTTGTGTGGCGTCATATTTATAAGGTGAGAGTGTGCCCAAGAGAGGAGCAAAGGTGGAGGTTTTTTGTGCTACTGTACATTTCCTCACTGGACACAGCTTTATATGAGGACTTGTACTGTTCAAGTATACATCTTTTTAACACCTTTGCTTTATATTTGCACAATAAGTTGCACAGTGTTAATCAATTGTATGTTATTTCATTACATTGGACCATTTTGATTCATTGTACGTTATTTGAATATTGTGTTTTCACATACCAATTTAGTTTTGCTTAGCTGGATTGTACAGTTGGCCTCAACTAAATGTCTGTGTAGTTACCTTAAAGTGACTCTTTTGCTGGGTTTAAAAAATGAAAAAAAACCCCCAAAAAACAGATATTCATGCAAGGGAAAGAATCCATGTTCTGTCATTTGCTGTTTTGAGATATGGACGCTAAAGAATCTTCGGCATCAGACACCCTCCTGGGTATGTTGGATGCCTGGTCCCCCACTGCATGTTATGGTTTCCACTGCTAGCCGAAACATGTCCTGTGTTCTGTGTCCTGTGTCTTGGACAACGGGCATCTGATGCTGCAAGAAATGTCAGATGCTGAGATTCTTCAACAGACTTGGATCTTCAAGAGAGCAAAGATTGGCAATACAGGTACAGGGAGGTTTTTAACCTCCCTGGCGGTATGATTATTTCAGATTTTTGGTGCTGAAAGCGGTACCATTTTTTTGCATGGAAATATGTATTTTTTTTATTGTAGGCTGTAATTTTTAGGAAAAACTCACTGAAATCTGTCCGAACAAGAGTCTAGTAAACATCCCGGGTATGATAAAATTTGAAACACAAAATCATAAATTATAATTTAATAAATAATCATAAAAATAATAAAAAATTTAATTCAATAAAATAATCAAACCAAAAACACTGAAATGTGAAATATAGCGCCAAGTTCGCACATTGCTGAGCTCAGTCGCAAAATCGTTTTCAGTGTCTGATGACGAATTTCCCCCACGAATCATTATCACTCAATTCTGCAAGTGGTTCTGATTTACTATCGCTGTTCTCTAGCTGATCTAAACCGCTTTTGACCTAAAGGGACACTTTTTGGACGCCATGGACATTTTTCAGTTTCCAGGCAGAAAGAACAGACAAAATGCAGGCAGGGCGCAGGACAAAGCACTAGGGACAATATGTATGTGAAATTGGTTGAGACAGCAATGTTTTACTATGTAAAATGTAAAAAAAAAAATGACATTTTTTTTTACGGGCGGCGCCCGTACGTCCCGACGTCACAGGGACAGGACACAGAAGCCGGATGCCGGCATCGGCCGGAGGAGATGGCCGGGGACGCTGCAGGGGACACATCGTGGGAGCGCAGGGTAAGGTAAGTGAAGAACACATGCCGGAGCAGTGCCGCATGGTATTCCCGAGTGTAGCTCGGGGTTACCGCTTTTGGTACTGAAATGTTACCCCGAGCTACACTCGGGAATACCGCCAGGGAGGTTAATTGTTTTAATTGGGGCAGCACAGTGGCTTAATGGTTAGCACTTCCACCTGGCAGTACTAGCGTACTTGGTTCAAATCCCAACCATGACACCACCTGCCTGGAGTTTGCATGTTCTGCCTGTGCCTGCATGGGCTTCCTCCGGGAACTCCAGTTTCTTCCCACACTCCAAAAAACATGCTGGTAGGTTAATTGGCTCCTGTCTAAATTGGCCCTAGTATATGTATGTATGAATGTGAGTTAGGGACCTTAGATTGTACACCCCTTGAGGGTTAGGGACTGATGTGAATGTACAATATATATGTAAAATCGCTGCATAAATTGATGGTGCTATATAAGTACCTGAAATAAATAAATAAAAATAATTCTAGCAACACACTTGAAATGTCGATGCAGGGGTAGACTGACAACTCATGGGGCCCCTGGGCAATAGGGGATCATGGGGCCCCTGTGTCCTTGCCCAAACTCAAAAAAGCCATGAAAAAGGTACCAGGGGCATCTCATGGGGCTCCCTACTGACCCTGGGCCCTTGGGCAGTGCCCAAGTTTACAAAGGGTCAGTCCGCCCCTGTCTCGCTGTATATATTTATGAAAGTTATGTTTAGCTTAAGTAGAATTTTTCAAACTATATACTTGAATGTTATCTCTATACCAATATATTACAATACTTTTTTCTATTGGGAACAAAAATAACATGTCATAGCACCACCCTGTTCTTAAAGAGGTATTAAGGCCAAAAACAAAAATGTGATATATTGCTGCTTAGCAATCCTTAGATGTGGTGGCTGTCTTAGTTTTCTTTTTTTAGGCATTTTTCCTCTGTTTTCACCTGGTGATCTGGTCAGTAAAACACTTTTTGTATTAGATTTCCCACACTCTGGATGAAGGAGCAACATAGAGACCTTTGGACAGCAACATTGTCAGTGTGAGTGGAGGGGAATGTTAGGTGTACTGGCAGATGTAGATGTACTAACAAGCTAAAGAAAAATGTCAGCTCACACTTTTTAAGCAGTTACATCAGTTTTTGTTTTCTTTTGGGATACAGGTTTTACATGAATAAATAAAAGCTGATCATTGTAAGCACCCCTGTTAGTGGTAAATGGTTTGTCTCATCCCTGTAACTGCTACGTTTGCAGGACTGCTTGTTCTGTTGACAAACAACAGACTTACTGGCAGGATCACCAGGTAAAAATAAAAGAAAGCCTAAAAAAGAAAACTAATGCAACCTTCAAATCTAAGAATTGGTGAGCTGTAATAAAATAAATGTTTGATTTTTGGAATTAATACCAGTTTAAATGCCCTCCCAACACATATAAACACATACACAATGCGATTTTGCAGACATGCAGCATGGATAGAGGATAATTCAAGGGTATAACCTAACAAAATAAAAATGTGTTACAATTGTAAGTGCACCTTCATTCCAGTATCTCATCAAAGAAAAATGGTGATTGTGGTCATCAAGTACTGTATGATTCGGTTGTCTTCAATGATATCATGTGTAACATAACCCCCTTAGTCACTGAGTTTTTGGGTCCCCCTATAGTCCTGCACAGTCATGCAACATGCATTTTCATCCACACTTGCACACTAGAGACAGTAAACAGTCCTTGAGCTTGGTGTTTTGGTTTTATTAAGGGATATTGAACTTGGATAGGATTAAGGGGTGTATGGGAAGTGCAGGGAACTGTGAATTTGAGGATAAACTCTGTAGCAACTATATACAAGTCCATAAATAAGTTTGTTCCTGGATGAGCTCTCCAGTCCTTCTGGTGTACCCAGGGGCGTATTTACACAAGGCAAACAAGGCATTTGCCTAGGGCGGCATTTTTCAGGGGGGCAGCAGCATTTTGCAGGGGGGCAGTGCCGTCCCCCAAAAGAAGGGATGGAAGAAGGGATGGAAAAAGAGACACGTGCAGCATGGGGACCAGATGGGATCTGAGAGAGGCTGCGGGCTGCTTGATGGTGTATGCAGAGTCTGACTCTTGTTCCCAGAGATATCCAGAGCTGTGAAGGGGAGCGTCTTCTCTCTCACCAGGGTGGGGGCAGATTGCCAGTGTATGGGGGGCGGTGGTAGTGGAAGGCTCTCTCGGGTGGGGGAGGGGCTGGGGTGTTGTTGGTCAGTGTCAGGCTCTCTTCGTGGGGGAGGGGGGTGGTAGTCGGTGTCATGGTCTCTCCATGGAGGTGGGGGAGCCATTTTGTGTCTTGCATAGGGCAGCACGAAACCTAAATACACCCCTGGGTGTACCACCTCAGACCCCAGATGAATTCTCCTCTTCGCCCAGCTTCCTGAGGGAATCCCTGGGCAAGGGTACCCAGAACCTGTCACTTTAGCAAAGCAGCCCTAGCTGAGGAGCTCATTGGGTTGGCCACCTGACTGTTCTCTCCCCTTATCTGGCTCAGGGGGTGTAGGATTGCTCAATAAGTTCTCTCCTGTGAGTTGGATGGGTTGGTGGTTGCCTTCAGGCCTTACGCTGGGCAACCTGCTCCACAGGTGGTTCTCTTTCAGGGGACGGTGAGGATGAGAGATCCACCTTTCCAGTTCTTGTCTGCAGGTAGGCCCTTCTCGCGGGCCCCCTCCCAGGCTCCACACTCCAGCCTTCTCTTCATCTTCCACCCGACACTGACCACTTCCTGATCAGGCTCTCTCATACCTAAAGGCTGCCCTAACCCCATGCCAAGCCTCCTGCTTGGGGATTGGTCAGAGTCATTTGAGTATGCATATCAGCACCTCCTCATCCCCACCCACTGCCTTATAGAAGCTTCACAAGCTTCTAGAGCAGGGGGAGGTATCACGTATCTGACCTGCAGAGCCTTCAGCCCTGGCCTAAGTTAACCTGGCTGACTCATCCCAGGTTGCTACTCAGCCTCTATCGAAAAAACCTATCTAGCTCCCCGCTACACATGTATTCCTGTAAGTTTATCATAGAATACTTTTCATGACCCTTGTCTGTAGGAGGAATCATATGAATCTTTGATATGTACTGTAGATATCTGAGGTTTTTTTCCAGAACTTATCAGTTACAGGTGATAGAGGCCACAGAGGTCCCTTTGGGTCTAGGTAGGTAGGTGTTGAAATGTAAAATAAATCAGTATCATAATAAATAGTGGGTTATTTTTAATGGACATTTGTAGAAAAAGAAATGCGCATTATGTTTTTTCAAGAGAGTATTTTGTATGTATTTTTGTATTTTGTATGTGTACACCATATTTTGAGTATTTCTGGGTTTTTAGACAATAGGAGGAAAGATTGTCAGGCAGGAAAAGCTCAGAAAGGTTTAGGGCTTTGCTTAGGATTTATTCTTGCAGCAGGGTTAAAGCAATATTTTTCAGTATTAACTAAAGATATCAAGGAGTAGAGGAAATCCCCCTCACCACCAGATCAATGTTTATGCCAACATTTATTAATGTCAGCAGATAACAGCTTGGCAGCAGAGGCCACAAAATATCATGGAATTCTCAGGACAAAAGACGAGAATAACTTCACGAGATGTGTTCCGATTTATTATGATGTTACGGAGCCGTTTTCTACAATAATAATAATATTAGATGCATGGGTCTATTAACCGCTTCCTGGCCGCCATATAGCAGAACTACTGCCACAGGGTGGCAGGGCTGCCTGCGCAAAACCATATATATGATTTAGCATTTTTGGGTAGGGGGCGCACGCGATTGGCGGCTACAGATGTTGATCACCTGGTCACGGCGGAGTATCACTGACAGGGGAGGGACCTGTATGTAAACAACACAGGTCTCTCTCCTGCCAGCAGCAGCATGCTGCTGTGTATTTCTCTGCACAGTAGAGAAATACACAGCAGCATATTTCCCTAGTAAAACAGCACACAGTTAACCCTTTGATCACCCCAGATTTAATCCCTTCCTGCCCAGCGTCATTAGTACAGTGTCAGTGCGTTTTATTAGTACTGAGCACTGTATTGGTGTCATTGGGATGTCAGTGGCAGTTAGTCAGTTCCCACCCAGTGTCATAATACCTGCCACAGTCCTGCAGTCCCGCTATAAGTCGCTGATTGCCACCATTACTAGTATAAAAAGCATTTTTTTAAAATTCCAATATACATGCCGCCATTTTTAGATGCTATAACTTTCACGTAAACCAATTAATTTACACGTATTGTTTTTTTTTTTAGCAAAGACATGGAGCAGAATACATTTTGGCCTCAATTTATGAAGAAATTTGATTTTTAAAATTTTTTTACTGGATATGTTATATAGCAAAAAGTCAGATATTGTTTTTATTTCAAAATTGTTGGTCTTTTTTTGTTTATAGCACAAAAAATAAAAAACGCAGATGTGAAAAAATACCACCAAAATAAAGCTCTATTTATAGGAAAAAAAAGGACATAAATTTAATTTGGGTGCAGCGTTGCATGACCGCACAATTGTCAGTTAAAGTAACGCAGCACCGTACCGCAAAAAATGGCTTGGTCAGGAAGGAGGGTAAATCCTCTGGAGGGCAAGTGGTTAATTAACAAACATGTTATATTCCCCATATCTGTGCAGTGGTATTGCACAGAGTGGCCCCAATCCTCCTTTTCTTGGGTCCCTCAGTGCCAACCTTGCTCCTCCTCTTCTTTGTGTGTCCACATAGCAAGCCATTTGCTATAGGGGCACATGGTGTCTGTTGGGTGCCAAGTTGCTTGTCTATGGAGTCGTGCTGCATAGGAACACACAGCGGGACTTAGCCCCGCCCCCACACTTCCTCCTCACTGCATCTGATTGACAACAGCAGGAGCCAATTGCTCCTGCTGCTGTTTGAGACCCTGTGTGAAGAGAAAGAGAAGGGAGAAGAGATGCAGCGGTGCACAGTGCTTAAATCTCTTCTCCCCTGTCTTCCCCTGTACCCAGGGAAGGGGAAGGACAGAGAAATAGAAAAAGCTTTTTACCTTAATGCAAGGAATGTATTAATATAAAAAACATTTTTAGCTTTAGTATCACTTTAAAAGAGAGCTCCAGTCTCTGGCTGTCCTCTGTCCCTGGTGCTGGCAAAAAATCAGGTACCTCACCTGCTCCCCAAAGGTGAGCAAGGGACGAGTCCTTAAAGCGGAACTTCCAGTTTTGGGTGGAGCTCTGCTTTAACTCCAACTTAAGCTCTGTTCACACCTATGCAGTTTGCTTTTTGCCCGTTTAGAAGTGCTTTTCGCAGTTCATTTTGTGTTTTTCTACACGCATTTTTGACACGTTTTTGAGGCATTTTGCATTTTGTTCAGCTCTTTTTTTTTCGTTAAAGTAGAATTTTTTTTGTTGGTTGGCAGAATAAAAATTCTAAATGGAAAACGGTGCAAAAACGCACTACCATGCATTTCAACAGCTTCTCCATTGAACTCTATTGTAGCAAAAATGCTGCTTTTTGCTTTTAGAAAAGTCACTGACCCTTTCCAAATATGCAGCAGCTCAAAAAAAAGCATTGATGTGAACATGTTCCATAGGAAATCATGTTAAATGGACTGTAGTGTGTTTCTGCAACAGGGCACTAAAAAATGCATTGGTGTGAACGGAGCCTAAGACTTTTTAAGCAGTTACAGCAACTGTTGTTTTCCCTTTTGGGATTAAGGTTTTACATAAATAAATAAAAGCTGACCATGGTAAGCACCCCTGTCAGTGGTAAATGGTTTGTCTCAACTCTCTAACTGCCACTTTTGCTGGACAGCTTGGCCTGTCAATAGAAGTTTAAAAATAACAGACTTACGGGTAGGACCACAGGTGAAAATAAACAGAGAAAATCTAAAATATCCCAAAAGAACAGCATGGGACCAGGGGCGGACTGACAACTCATGGGGCCCCCGGGCAATAGGGGATCATGGGGCTCCTGTGTCCTTGCCCAAACTCAAAAAAGCCTATGAAAAAGGGACCAGGGGCATCTCATGGGGCCCCCTACTGACCCCGGGCCCTCGGGCAGTGCCCGAGTTTCGAAATGGTCAGTCCGCCCCTGCATGGGACTTTACTGGAACAGTCTCGCATACATAAAAATTACACATTTTATTGAATACAGCATTAATTTTACCTGTTTAAAAACAATACATGGCTAACCAGCCCAAGTGTATCAGCATTATATCCTCCAAAAGGTCAAAGCGTTTCGCTTGTTAGCTTCCTCAGGACCATAGAGATTGGAGGCAGAGAGATCAATTGCCTTAGCTAAAAAAATATTTTTTTATATTTTCTCTATTCAGAAAAAATCTAAAGAAAACGAATGCCGCGGCCACACCTAAGAATCACTGAGACACAATATAATACATTTTTCTATGTGGGTTTCATTCTGCGTCAGTGAGGAGACCATGCAAAAATAATATCTTTTAATTTCTTGACAAGTTGCCTAATATTATTTCACTATTTAGGAATTTGCAAACAAGAATGCCACCTAAAACACATTTATGTTCCATTATTAACTAATTCATCTTACCAATAATTTTCTTTGCTCATTGCTAATTAAGCATAACTGAGAATTACTCATTACAGTAATTTGTGATAGTAAATTGTTGCTGCATACATGTAGGCTGGAAGAGGCAATGATTAGTAGGTGGAAATGGCTAGTTTTTAAAGAGTGTTTACTTACAAACATATGCCAGGAATGAGGGGGCAGCCGCTGTACTTTCGGCAATGCTGTACTACCGAAAATGCTACAGTGCTGTGCAAGAACAGTCAGCCATACAATGAAAGAAAAATCCTGCTGCTTCTTCCATTAACCTGTGAAAGGGATATTACCGCTGCGGACGGATAGCATCCTCGAAGGGGGGACCAAACCGTGGAAGCTCACTTGTCTTTTAACAGGTGTTTTGGCCCTTTTGGGTCGCTTCAAGGAGGTGAGGGGGCAATTCAGCCATTTATGGATTATTTCCTATTGGTTGTCATGCATATTCACTTTATCACCTGCACTGAAGTCGTTGGAATATTTGGTGTTTACGCACCTTTGAACTTTTTTCTTTGGACTTATTTCATGCAACAATTTTAAAAAAGTTTTTTTTGGTTAATCATTTCTGCTGATATCATTTTTATTATGTACCGTATTTGGCGCTCCATAAGACGCACCTGACCTTAAGACGCACCTAGGTTTTAGAGGTGAAAAACAAGAAAAAAAACATTCTGAACTAATGGACTGCAGACACAGTACAGGAGATGACCAGAGACTGCAGACACAGTACAGGAGATGACCAGAGACTGAAGACATAGTACAGGAGATGACCAGAGACTGCAGACACAGTACAGGAGATGACCAGAGACTGAAGACATAGTACAGGAGATGACCAGAGACTGCGGACACAGTACAGGAGAAGACCAGAGACTGCGGACACATTACAGGAGATGACCAGAGACTGCGGCCACAGTACAGGAGATGACCAGAGACTGCGGCCACAGTACGGGGGATGACCAGAGCCTGCAGACACAGTACAGGAGATGACCAGAGACTTCGGACACAGTACAGGAGATGACCAGAGACTGCGGACACAGTACAGGAGATGACCAGAGACTGCAGACACAGTACAGGGGATGACCAGAGACTGCGGACACAGTACGGGGGATGACCAGATACTGCAGACACAGTACAGGAGTTGACCAGAGACTGCAGACATAGTACAGGAGATGACCAGAGACTGCAGACATAGTACAGATGACCAGAGACTGTGAACATAGTACAGGGGATGACCAGAGACTGCAGACATTACAGGAGATGACCAGAGACTGCAGACAGTACAGGGGATGACCAGAGACTGCAGACATAGTATAGGAGATGACCAGAGTCTGCGGACAGTACAGGGGATGACCAGAGACTGCAGACAGTACAGGGGATGACCAGAGACTGCAGACAGTACAGGGGATGACCAGAGACTGCAGACAGTACAGGGGATGACCAAGAGACTGCGGACCTCTGGGGAGGGAGGGGGAGCGGGTACCTGGAGTTGTCCTTTCTTTAGTGTGGGCAGCTTCTTCCTGTGCCGGCTTCTGTGACAACCGGGTGCCCACTGCGCATGCGCGAGAAGCGCTGCGCTTTGTGAATGGCCCGGCGCCTTCTGGGACCTGTCATGTGTCCCAGAAATCGCCGGACCATTCACAAAGCGCAGCGTTTCTCGCGCATGCGCAGTGGGCACCCTGCTGTCACAGAAGCCAGCGTGGGAAGATTACAGCGCTGGACAGAGGAACAGGTAAGGTCCTGCAGGAGAGAAGAGCTGAGCGGCTGGGCCCGGTATTCTGACATGGTGGAGGCGGCGGAAATACCTGACCAGCCGCTCCATTTTCGCTCCATAAGACTCACTGACATTCCCCCCCCTTTTTTGGGGGAAAAAAGTGCGTCTTATGGAGCGAAAAATATGGTATATTTATTTTTTAATCATATTTTTGTTGTTTAATCACTGCACTTGTCACTACTGTGTGATAATTAATCCCATATTTAGGGATTCACAGAGTTTTTCACCTATTTTTCACTTTTATTTGGCAAATTTATAGCCTATGTGGTCACCATTATTGTCAGAGTGAGAATTGATCCCACATTTAGGGATTCACCATTTTTTCTTTTCATTATATTTACCAATATGTTTCACTTTGATGTAGTCCCATTAGGACTTTCTTACCTCTTTCACTGCCGTTTCTTTATTTTCAACATTTATTCACTCTTCCGTCTCACTATGGATCCCTTAGTAGATCAGTTCACTTCATGATTGGTGAGTGAGTGGCACATTTATCCACTGAGTACTGAGGATAATAATTAGAGATGAGCGAAGTATTGAAAAATTCGATTCGGCTGATTCGGCGAATTCCAGTATGAAATTCGATTCGATGTGAATTTCTTCGCTACGAAGATGGCTTATAAAAAGGGTTTCTAGGCTTCAGAGAGCCTTTAAATTAGTGCAGAACACTGTACCTTTAATTTAAATGCCCTTGGAGATCAGGAAGGAGAAGGAGAAGGATGAGAAGAAGGAGAAGGATGAGAAGAAGGAGAAGGAGAAGGAGAAGGATGAGAAGAAGGAGAAGGATGAGAAGATGGAGAAGGAGAAGGATGAGAAGAAGGAGAAGGAGAAGGATGAGAAGAAGGAGAAGGAGAAGGATGAGAAGAAGGAGAAGGATGAGAAGAAGGAGAAGGAGAAGGATGAGGAGAAGGAGAAGGATGAGAAGAAGGAGAAGGATGAGAAGAAGGAGAAGGAGAAGGATGAGAAGATGGAGAAGGAGAAGGATGAGAAGAAGGAGAAGGAGAAGGATGAGAAGAAGGAGAAGGAGAAGGATGAGAAGAAGGAGAAGGATGAGGAGAAGGAGAAGGATGAGAAGAAGGAGAAGGATGAGAATAAGGAGAAGGATGAGAAGATGGAGAAGGAGAAGGATGAGAAGAAGGAGAAGGATGAGAAGAAGGAGAAGGAGAAGGATGAGGAGAAGGAGAAGGATGAGAAGAAGGAGAAGGATGAGAAGAAGGAGAAGGATGAGAAGAAGGAGAAGGATGAGAAGAAGGAGAAGGATGAGAAGAAGGAGAAGGAGAAGGAGAAGCAGAAGGAGAAGGATGAGAAGAAGGAGAAGGATGAGAAGATGGAGAAGGAGAAGGATGAGAAGAAGGAGAAGGAGAAGGATGAGAAGATGGAGAAGGAGAAGGATGAGAAGAAGGAGAAGGATGAGAAGAAGGAGAAGGATGAGAAGAAGGAGAAGGATGAGGAGAAGGAGAAGGATGAGAAGAAGGAGAAGGATGAGAAGAAGGAGAAGGAGAAGGATGAGAAGAAGGAGAAGGATGAGAAGAAGGAGAAGGATGAGAAAAAAAGAGAAGGAGAAGGATGAGAAGAAGGAGAAGGATGAGAAGAAGGAGAAGGATGAGAAGAAGGAGAAGGATGAGAAGAAGGAGAAGGAGAAGCAGAAGGAGAAGGATGAGAAGAAGGAAAAGGAGAAGGATGAGAAGATGGAGAAGGAGAAGGATGAGAAGAAGGAGAAGGAGAAGGATGAGAAGAAGGAGAAGGAGAAGGATGAGAAGAAGGAGAAGGAGAAGGATGAGAAGAAGGAGAAGGATGAGAAGAAGGATGAGAAGAAGGATGAGAAGAAGGATGAGAAGAAGGATGAGAAGAAGGAGAAGGATGAGAAGAAGGAGAAGGATGAGAAGAAGGAGAAGGATGAGAAGAAGGACAGTTCTGTGACAGTTTCTGTCTATTTCTGACAGTTCTGGGACATTCACTCCATACAGCGGTTTCAACCGCTGTATGGAGGGAATGTCCCAGAACTGTCAGAAATAGACTATTTCTGACAGTTCTGGGACATTCACTCCATACAGCGGTTTCAACCGCTGTATGGAGGGAATGTCATAGAACTGTCAGAAATAGACTATTTCTAACAGTTCTGGGACATTCCTTCCATACAGCGGTTGAAACATTGTATCTATTTGTTTCCATAAATGGATTCATTTATGGAAACAAATAGATACAATGTTTCAACCGCTGTATGGAAGGAATGTCCCAGAACTGTCATAAATAGTCTATTTCTGACAGTTCTATGACATTCCCTCCAAACAGCGGTTTCAACCGCTGTATGGAGTGAATGTCCCATAACTGTCAGAAATAGACTATTTCTGACAGTTCTGGGACATTCACTCCATACAGCGGTTGAAACCGCTGTATGGAGGGAATGTCATAGAACTGTCAGAAATAGACTATTTCTAACAGTTCTGGGACATTCCTTCCATACAGCGGTTGAAACATTGTATCTATTTGTTTCCATAAATGGATCCATTTATGGAAACAAATAGATACAATGTTTCAACCGCTGTATGAAAGGAATGTCCCAGAACTGTCATAAATAGTCTATTTCTGACAGTTCTGGGACATTCCCTTCATACAGCGGTTGAAACCGCTGTATGGAGTGAATGTCCCAGAACTGTCAGAAATAGACTATTTATGACAGTTCTGGGACATTCCCTCCATACAGCGGTTGAAACCGCTGTATGGAGTGAATGTCCCAGAACTGTCAGAAATAGACTATTTATGACAGTTCTGGGACATTCCTTCCATACAGCGGTTGAAACATTGTATCTATTTGTTTCCATAAATGGATCCATTTATGGAAACAAATAGATACAATGTTTCAACCGCTGTATGGAAGGAATGTCACAGAACTGTTAGAAATAGTCTATTTCTGACAGTTCTATGACATTCCCTCCATACAGCGGTTTCAACCGCTGTATGGAGTGAATGTCCCAGAACTGTCAGAAATAGTCTATTTCTGGCAGTTATGGGACATTCACTCCATACAGCGGTTGAAACATTGTATCTATTTTTTTCCATAAATGACATTCTGCAAATACACTTAGAGGAGCGCTGCAGATACACATTTTGCCGGCTTGGAATTAATCTTATTTTCATCCTACTTCTTCTTCTTCTTCTTCATCCTCATCCTTATAAGAAGAAGAAGAGGATGAGGATGAAGAAGAAGAAGAAGAAGTAGGCAAAAAGTGTATCTGCAGCGCTCCTCTAAGTGTATCTGCAGAATGTCATTTATGGAAAAAAATAGATACAATGTTTCAACCGCTGTATGGAGTGAATGTCCCATAACTGCCAGAAATAGACTATTTCTGACAGTTCTGGGACATTCACTCCATACAGCGGTTTCAACCGCTGTATGGAGGGAATGTCAAAGAACTGTCAGAAATAGACTATTTCTAACAGTTCTGGGACATTCCTTCCATACAGCGGTTGAAACATTGTATCTATTTGTTTCCATAAATGGATCCATTTATGGAAACAAATAGATACAATGTTTCAACCGCTGTATGGAAGGACAGTCCCAGAACTGTCATTATTAGTCTATTTCTGACAGTTATATGACATTCCCTCCATACAGCGGTTGAAACCGCTGTATGGAGTGAATGTCCCAGAACTGTCATAAATAGTCTATTTCTGACAGTTCTGGGACATTCACTCCATACAGCGGTTGAAACATTGTATCTATTTTTTTCCATAAATGACATTCTGCATATACACTTAGAGGAGCGCTGCAGATACACTTTTTGCCGGCTTGGAATTATTCTTATTTTCATCCTACTTCTTCTTCTTCTTCTTATGAGGATGAGGATGAAGAAGAAGAAGTAGGATGAAAATAAGATTAATTTCAAGCCGGCAAAAAGTGTATCTGCAGCGCTCCTCTAAGTGTATTTTCAGAATGTCATTTATGGAAAAAAATAGATACAATGTTTCAACCGCTGTATGGAGTGAATGTCCCAGAACTGTCATAAATAGTCTATTTCTGACAGTTCTATGACATTCCCTCCATACAGCGGTTGAAACCGCTGTATGGAGTGAATGTCCCAGAACTGTCAGAAATAGTCTATTTCTGACAGTTATGGGACATTCCTTCCATACAGCGGTTGAAACATTGTATCTATTTGTTTCCATAAATGGATCCATTTATGGAAACAAATAGATACAATGTTTCAACTGCTGTGTGGAAGGAATGTCACAGAACTGTTAGAAATAGTCTATTTCTGACAGTTCTATGACATTCCCTCCATACAGCGGTTTCAACCGCTGTATGGAGTGAATGTCCCAGAACTGTCAGAAATAGTCTATTTCTGACAGTTATGGGACATTCACTCCATACAGTGGTTGAAACATTGTATCTATTTTTTTCCATAAATGACATTCTGCAAATACACTTAGAGGAGCGCTGCAGATACACATTTTGCCGGCTTGGAATTAATCTTATTTTCATCCTACTTCTTCTTCTTCTTCTTCATCCTCATCCTTATAAGAAGAAGAAGAGGATGAGGATGAAGAAGAAGAAGAAGAAGTAGGCAAAAAGTGTATCTGCAGCGCTCCTCTAAGTGTATCTGCAGAATGTCATTTATGGAAAAAAAATAGATACAATGTTTCAACCGCTGTATGGAAGGACAGTCCCAGAACTGTCATTAATAGTCTATTTCTGACAGTTCTATGACATTCCCTCCATACAGCGGTTGAAACCGCTGTATGGAGTGAATGTCCCAGAACTGTCATAAATAGTCTATTTCTGACAGTTCTGGGACATTCACTCCATACAGTGGTTGAAACATTGTATCTATTTTTTTCCATAAATGACATTCTGCAGATACACTTAGAGGAGCGCTGCAGATACACTTTTTGCCGGCTTGGAATTATTCTTATTTTCATCCTACTTCTTCTTCTTCTTCTTATGAGGATGAGGATGAAGAAGAAGAAGTAGGATGAAAATAAGATTAATTCCAAGCCGGCAAAAAGTGTATCTGCAGCGCTCCTCTAAGTGTATTTGCAGAATGTCATTTATGGAAAAAAATAGATACAATGTTTCAACCGTTGTATGGAGTGAATGTCCCAGAACTGTCATAAATAGTCTATTTCTGACAGTTCTATGACATTCCCTCCATACAGCGGTTGAAACCGCTGTATGGAGTGAATGTCCCAGAACTGTCAGAAATAGTCTATTTCTGACAGTTATGGGACATTCCTTCCATACAGCGGTTGAAACATTGTATCTATTTGTTTCCATAAATGGATCCATTTATGGAAACAAATAGATACAATGTTTCAACCGCTGTATGGAAGGAATGTCACAGAACTGTTAGAAATAGTCTATTTCTGACAGTTCTATGACATTCCCTCCATACAGCGGTTTCAACCGCTGTATGGAGTGAATGTCCCAGAACTGTCAGAAATAGTCTATTTCTGACAGTTATGGGACATTCACTCCATACAGCGGTTGAAACATTGTATCTATTTTTTTCCATAAATGACATTCTGCAAATACACTTAGAGGAGCGCTGCAGATACACATTTTGCCGGCTTGGAATTAATCTTATTTTCATCCTACTTCTTCTTCTTCTTCTTCATCCTCATCCTTATAAGAAGAAGAAGAGGATGAGGATGAAGAAGAAGAAGTAGGCAAAAAGTGTATCTGCAGCGCTCCTCTAAGTGTATCTGCAGAATGTCATTTATGGAAAAAAATAGATACAATGTTTCAACCGCTGTATGGAGTGAATGTCCCATAACTGTCAGAAATAGACTATTTCTGACAGTTCTGGGACATTCACTCCATACAGCGGTTGAAACCGCTGTATGGAGGGAATGTCATAGAACTGTCAGAAATAGACTATTTATGAAAGTTCTGGGACATTCCTTCCATACAGCGGTTGAAACATTGTATCTATTTGTTTCCATAAATGGATCCATTTATGGAAACAAATAGATACAATGTTTCAACCGCTGTATGGAAGGAATGTCCCAGAACTGTTAGAAATATTCTATTTCTGACAGTTCTATGACATTCCTTCCATACAGCGGTTGAAACATTGTATCTATTTTTTTCCATAAATGACATTCTGCAAATACACTTAGAGGAGCGCTGCAGATACACATTTTGCCGGCTTGGAATTAATCTTATTTTCATCCTACTTCTTCTTCTTCTTCTTCATCCTCATCCTTATAAGAAGAAGAAGAGGATGAGGATGAAGAAGAAGAAGAAGTAGGCAAAAAGTGTATCTGCAGCGCTCCTCTAAGTGTATCTGCAGAATGTCATTTATGGAAACAAATAGATACAATGTTTCAACCGCTGTATGGAAGGACAGTCCCAGAACTGTCATTAATAGTCTATTTCTGACAGTTCTATGACATTCCCTCCATACAGCGGTTGAAACCGCTGTATGGAGTGAATGTCCCAGAACTGTCATAAATAGTCTATTTCTGACAGTTCTGGGACATTCACTCCATACAGCGGTTGAAACATTGTATCTATTTTTTTCCATAAATGACATTCTGCAGATACACTTAGAGGAGCGCTGCAGATACACTTTTTGCCGGCTTGGAATTATTCTTATTTTCATCCTACTTCTTCTTCTTCTTCTTATGAGGATGAGGATGAAGAAGAAGAAGTAGGATGAAAATAAGATTAATTCCAAGCCGGCAAAAAGTGTATCTGCAGCGCTCCTCTAAGTGTATTTGCAGAATGTCATTTATGGAAAAAAATAGATACAATGTTTCAACCGCTGTATGGAGTGAATGTCCCAGAACTGTCATAAATAGTCTATTTCTGACAGTTCTATGCCATTCCCTCCATACAGCGGTTGAAACCGCTGTATGGAATGAATGTCCCAGAACTGTCAGAAATAGTCTATTTCTGACAGTTATGGGACATTCCCTCCATACAGCGGTTTCCGGCAAAAAGTGTATGTGCAGAGTTCCTCTATTCTGCAGATACACTTAGAGGAGCTCTGCAGATACACTTAGAGGAGCTCTGCACATACACTTTTTGCCGGCTTGGAATTATTCTTATTTTCATCCTACTTCTTCTTCCTCTTCTTCATCCTCATCCTCTTCTTCTTCTTCTGAGGATGAGGATGAAGAAGAAGAAGTAGGATGAAAATAAGATTAATTCCAAGCCGGCAAAAAGTGTATGTGCAGAGCTCCTCTAAGTGTATCTGCAGAGCTCCTCTAAGTGTATCTGCAGAATAGAGGAACTCTGCACATACACTTTTTGCCGGCTTGGAATTATTCTTCTTTTCATCCTACTTCTTCTTCTTCTTCATCCTCATCCTCATCCTCAGAAGAAGAGGATGAGGATGAGGATGAAGAAGAAGAAGAAGAAGAAGTAGGATGAAAAGAAGAATAATTCCAAGCCGGTAAAAAGTGTATGTGCAGAGTTCCTCTCTTTCTGACAGTTCTCTGACAGCTTCTTCACATGTACAGCGGTTGAAACATCTGTATCCTAAATGGAAACTAATAGATACAATGTTTCAACCGCTAAACATGTGTTCCTTCTGTCAGAGAACTGTCAGAAATAGCGGAGCTCACTGCAGGGACACTTTTGCCGGCTGATCGGGAAATGTTCGATTCGCGCACCCGAAGTAGGCAAAATTTCGGATTCGACGCGAATCAAATATTTCCTGAAATTCGACTCGAATTCCGGTTCGCCTGGTTCAATTCGCTCATCTCTAATAATAATTAGTCACAACTAAGATATATTTGGTACAAGTTATATTGGGTTATAATACTGATTTGAATTATTATATATGGTTTTCTGCTATAAGTTACGGCAATATTTAGGGTAGCGCTGCACCATATTTTTTATAACATACAATGAAAGAGCTTACATCTGCTAAAACAAAAGGTCTGAGAACTTTATGGCATTGCATGTTCAAATGCAACCCTCTGCCACTCTACACAAATACACTGTGATGGAGGTAATCCTAAACATGCAAAAAAATAACCCCTCTCCCCTTCCCATATGAATATGCTGCACATGTATTATCAAAAGATCAATAAGTATTGATTCAATGGAATAAATAATTCATTTATTTAGTAACCCCACGCAATCACTAAACACTTAACATGTCTTTTCAGGCATTTTTTATGAATTAATGAGAGACAGAGACTGTGGAAGGAAACATTTTCTCTCTTCAGCCAGCCCATGCTCTGGGAATCCTATGTCATGAGTATGCCATGTATGGTTACTTGTAAAACCACAAAATTATAGAATCAACAAATAAAAATATATAAGCCTTTGGCTTAAAAATGTGTATAGTTTAAGAAAATGTAACCCAAACCATCTCCTTTTGAGGTATATTTAAAGACATAACTATTATTTTAATTTTCAATACAGTAAGGTATGGATAAAACCCCAGTTGAAGTGTTCCTCAACACTGGACCCTGCATTCACTATATCTGGTCTCCCACAGTACACACAACATGGAAGTGCAATTATTTTAGTAAATATAAACTGCTAAGTACAGTGGGGCAAAAAAGTGTTTAGTCAGCCACCAATTGTGCAAGTTCTCCCACTTAAAAAGATGAGAGAGGCCTGTAATTGACATCCTAGGTAGACCTTAACTATGAGAGACAAAATGAGAAAAAAAATCCAGACAATCACATTGGTTGATTAGGAAATAATTTATTTGCAAATTATGGTGGAAAATAAGTATTTGGTCAATATCAAAAGTTCATCTCAATACTTTGTTATATATCCTTTGTTGGCAATGACAGAGGCCAAATGTTTCCTGTAAGTCTTCACAAGGTTGGCACACACTGTTACTGGTATGTTGGCCCATTCCTCCATGCAGATCTCCTCTAGAGCAGTGATGTTTTGGGGCTGTCGCTGGGCAACACGGACTTTCAACACCCTCCAAAGGTTTTCTATGGGGTTGAGATCTGGAGACTGGCTAGGCCACTCCAGGACCTTGAAATGCTTCTTACGAAGCCACTCCTTTGTTGCTCTGGCGGTATATTTCGGATCATTGTCATGTTGGAAGACCCAGCCACGTTTCATCTTCAATGCCCTTGCTGATGGAAGGAGGTTTGCACTCAAAATCTCACGATACATGGCCCCATTCATTCTGTCCAGAACATGGATCAGTCATCCTGGTCCCTTTGCGGAGAAACAGCCCCAAAGCATGATGTTTCCACCCCCATGCTTCACAGTAGGTATGGTGTTCTTTGGATGCTAATCAGCATTCTCTCTCCTCCAAACACGACGAGTTGTGTTTCTACCAAACAGTTCTATTTTGGTTTCATCTGACTATATGACATTCTCCCAATCCTCTTCTGGATCATACAAATGCTCTCTAGCAAACTTCAGACAGGCCCGGACATGTACTGGCTTAAGCAGGAGGACACGTCTGGCACTGCAGGATCTGAGTCCTTGGCGGCGTAGTGTGTTACTGATGGTAGCCTTTGTTACGTTGGTCCCAACTCTCTGCAGGTCATTCACTAGGTCCCCCCCGTGTGGTCCTGGGATTTTTGCTCACCGTTCTTGTGATCATTTTGACCCCATGGGGTGAGCTCTTGTGTGGAGCCCCAGATCGAGGGAGATTATCAGTGGTCTTGTATGTCTTCCATTTTCTATTTATTGCTCCCACAGTTGATTTGTTCACACCAAGCTGGTTGCCTATTGCAGATTCAGTCTTCCCAGCCTGGTGCAGGTTTCTGGTGTCCTTTGACCATAGTGGAGTTTGGAGTGTGACTGTTTGAGGTTGTGGACAGGTGTCTTTTATACTGATAACAAGTTCAAACAGGTGCCATTGATACAGGTAATGAGTGCAGGACAGAGGAGCCTCTTAAAGAAGAAGGTACAGGTCTGTGAGAGCCAGAAATCTTGCTTGTTTGTAGGTAACTAAATACTTATTTTCCACCATAATTTGCAATTAAATTCTTTCCAAATCAGCCAATGTGATTGTCTGGATTTTTTTCTCATTTTGTCTCTCATAGTTGAGGTCTACCTATGATGCCAATTACAGGCCTCTCTCATCTTTTTAAGTGGGAGAACTTGCACAATTGGCTGACTAAATACTTTTTTGCCCCACTGTACCTTTTCTCATCAGCAGTTAGAGCAGCCTTGTGATTTCAGCAGAGTACTTGTTAAAGCTTTTAGGAGGAGTTTTCTCTAGGAGGATGGACATCCACTGATCTCTGTCTGGACAGTGCTGATTGGTCCTGTGCTGATCACATGCACTTTACCAAGAAAAAAAAAACCTCTCTAACTATACAAACTAAACTGAGCATGTGCAGAAGGGCATGGTTCAGTCTGTCTTATCAGCCTGGGCATTTGAACAAGAGGAGGGGCAGAGAAGAAAAGATCAAACAGCCTTTTTACACAATGCAGAGGATTAACCCCTTAGGCTCCAGAGTGAGTATAACAAGCACGCTTTACTACATAAACAGACGGATTTTACTGTTGTGAGTTTAGTAACACTTTAAGTTTTTGGGGTTTTTTTTTTGCTGTCTATGTCTTGTTGGAGAGGTTTTTTTTCCTTCACTTCATATCAGAAATGCAGCAGACTTCCCATCTTTGGGTGGTTCCTATACCTATGATTAAGCAATGGAGACACCCTTGGACAGTAACAGTGTCTAGAGAGGGTAGTGTTATATGGACTAGTAGATTTAGATGGACATAAAGGAGTTCTACGGTCACAGCATAAACTTTCATTTTATAACATTAGCACTACAAAACAAGTTATTTTTGAGAATGACATAACCCGGAGTACCCGCTGGCTCATTTACTTTGTAAAACAAGATGACAGGCAGACTGGAAAGTCATTCATTCTTTTGACTGTAGTGATACTGCAACTAAATGAATCACTTCTGGCTGCAGCAGCAGCCAGGAGGTTCTGGGGCGGAAACAAGCAGGTGAATATCAAAAAGCTAGAGTTTGAGATGAACCCTCTATTGACCTGAACCTTTAGCCTATTCTTTTCTATTATCATTTACACATTCTTTAGCCAAATGACTGTGCCTAGGCATAGACTCTCAATCTATTCATCATCATTTCCTTAGTCTTCCTTCCCTTTATGATCACTTTGTTGAGAATAGTTTTCTGGCAGGCCACATGTTAATATTCAACTGGGGGACTGATCTTTTTAATAAGAATTTTAACTTTGGCAGATTTAAAGTGGTTTCATACCTTAATGCTTTCTCATGCAGTTCACCTCGCAGCCCCCTTAAATACTCACCTGAGCCCAATGTTAGTCCAGCACTGTGCACCTCTGCAGCAGATCCTCTCCCTTCTCCTGGCTTGGCTGAGAGCAGTTGAAGCTATTGGCATCTGCTGCTGTCAGTCAAAAGCTGTGAGCAGAGAATGGTTCCATACCTCTGAAGATGTGCGTGCACACGTAACGCGTAAGGAGGAGCCTGGACGTCGAGACGCTACGCCGCCGGAGCCACGTGGAGGCCCGGCGGCCATTATTCAGAGTGTCAGGGTTAGTCTGTCTTGCTGACACATCTTTATGATACCTGCCTACTTTGAATTTGAATTGGATATCAATATTTTATTAAAGCTGCTTTTTACAACCTACTACACTATGGGTGTCCTTCCCTAAAACTCCCTTGAGGAGCTTTTGCTTGCAGAATCTTGGTCTTGGAATTCTACATCTAATCGAGAGAAGGAAGATCTGTTGCTGCATCCACGGAGGAGGGATTCACCATTCCTATAACCGGACCAGCTTTACTCCCCTCTGGATTGAAGATCCATGAGCTCTAAATGCACACTGCGTTTATGTGTCTTACTTCTGGTGAGTGCGTTTTTCAGCCATTTCCACACGGATCACCACTTCTGAATCCTCATTTGTCACTGGACACGTCCTTATGACCAAGACTTTTAGTGGACTTTTACCTGTCATATTGTCACTACTTTAGCGCTGCACTATTTTTATGTTAGAGAATGGGGCAAGGCTGAGCCGGGCTGTGAGAGTCGACAAACATCCCAGCTCACGAGTGCCCACCACAGGGAGAGCCTTGTTATGGTAGGCCCTTGGGGGTGAAGGAGCCAAAAGTGATCACAGGGTACCTGAGAAGAGGATCTTTGCTGCTCTGTGCAAAACCATTGCACAGAGGAGATAAATTTGACATATTTGTTATTTCAATGTAAAAAAAACAGGAAGCTTTACAATCACTTTAAGAAATGACCCCAGATGCCTTGGAGGTTGGTCTGGGGGTGTATCATTTAGGTTATGGCTATTTATGTTTTAAAAGACTCCAGAGAAAGATGAGCGTTGTGGCAGGAATCTGGATCCTGTCTGTTTTGGGCTCTGGGGCCTGGACAGAGAGAACGAGGATTGGCCCTCTGGTCATCTTCCTTTTTTTTTTTTAAGTTAATTGTATATTTATTTGTTTTCCAGGCAGATTTACAGAAGAGAAAGTAACGTTTGGGTAGAACAATATGAAAGTGTCATGTGCTGCATATGTCCCATATCTGTGAAAAACAGATAAGACCAGCTGAGTATTAGATGGAGTCTTATTAGTCCGCCAACGTAGAGGTATGATTCTTCTGGCAGCCATTAAAATATGTGTGGCTAAAATTTTAGAATGTTTGGGGATGCCTGGAAAAGGTATTCAGGTAAGTAATGAATAGGTTCAGAGCCAGGGAGATATCTAGATTTCAGGTTAAAAGCTGCATGACATGGATTCCAACATGTCCCTTCAACAGAAGTTTACCAAACAATTGACTCCAAGAAGGGACAGCCACACGTTCATCGAAATTTGACTGGTTCTAGCTGATCAATGTATGGCCAGCTTTAAACCTGTCATATTTTACATGTGATTATTGCTAGCAGCTATCAGAGCCACTAGTAGTGATCTCTGTGTTCTCCTGGTGGGGATGGCTTCCCCCACCTCCTCCCCTCACTGGGAGAACACATTGGAGTTCATTTACTAAAGTCAAAATTCTATGCGCTGCATTTCAAATGTAGTTGCTCTAAATCTGAGGGTAAATCCAATATTCTGAAGTGCAAGAGGAGGCCCAGTACCGTCAGGATCACAATAAATGGTTCATTCACCAGGAGAGTTACCACTGCTGCTGTTACCATCAGATAGATGAATTCAGAAGCTCCATAGAAAAAAACAGCGCTGTGGTGGTAGTAATATAAAAACCCCACTAGGGGGAGTACCTTTATTGCAATGGGACATAACACACTTAAGCCTGTGGCTCGGAGGGAGTGCCTGGGTCAGGTGGACGGCCCGTTCTCTCAGAGATGATGTACAGTGGTGATGAATGGAGTTGAGCCTGTTAGATGCAGGGAACACGTGATCGCGGCATCCCGGGATGACGTCACCGCGATAGCCAGTAGATGGAGGGGAAGTCCAGCATACTGCTGCAAGCAGGGGAGGTGTGGCCGGTTACCAGGATGACATGTTTCGTGCACATGCACTTTTTCAAATCCTGGAAGGGAGAGGTAATTGGCCGCTTTATGGGAGACCTACCAGCCGAGGGCCGGCCTTAAAGGGGGATAGGATTGTGTGGCTGGAACAGAGCGGATGGCTCGTCCCACCTCTGAGTCATGTAACTAATAAAAACAATTAAAACAGGGAAAAAGGACTTAAAAATTTTGCTCAAAGTTGACAATGAACACGTTGGTGATAATGAAGACTTTTAACCAGACATATGATCAGAAAGTGAAAATTCAGGGGAAGTTCTGAAATTAAGGGAAGCTCTGCTGATTTCTATCATCCAATCATTTGCAAGAAAAATGCTGTTTCTATGATTGGGTATTCTTTTCAAAGTGAAGTTTCACATCATTTACTAAGTTCTGGAGCAAATGCACTTGCAGTGCACAGTATATTTGCCTTTAGTAAACCAACCCCAATGGCTTTGCAGGGGGGATTTCCCCATGAACACTGTCTGTGTTGATGAAAATTGAACGATTTTCTTTCCGTCCAGCTGAGGTTGCAGGAAAGAAAATCATTTAGTCTATGGCTGGCTTAAGAATGTTCTAAATGGGAAAAATGCATGTTAAACAGCCTTCCTAGAAAATAAATGTACGTCCAAAAAACCTTGAAATGGAGATTTTGTGGTAACCAGTTTGTAAAAAATATCTGCCTTTTCTGCTCTCTATGTGGCTAATCTCATAACAGGGCGACTGAGCTGTGAGATTGTGATGGATTGTTATACTGGCTGGTCAAAGACTAGGATGCAGCAACATGCAGGCTCTTCTGTTTCATTTGTGTACACATGTCACAGTGAGGAAAATAAAGGCTACTGCCCCGGCAATAGGATTTTCGGTGTCATTTATAGACATTTATTTGGGCAGTAATAAATTGCATTAAATGTTACAGTATATATTGCATAGTATGCATGCACTTAAAATCATATCTCATGTTAGCTCAGCTTTAAGAACAATTATTGAAAAATATGTTCATTTTAAATAATCTATTTCTCTCCCATTTCTTCCCAGCCATACTCCTGTTTCCAAAAAATAATGTCCAAATGAGATTCAAGGCTAATGCTCATCAAGCTGTTTTTCTTAACTGCACTTGCTCCATCTCTACCTGGTAGCAATTACCTGCGATACAAATAAACAACCTAATTTCTTGTTCCTATAAATAACCTCCTTCCATTAGTAGGGCTGTTTATTCACACTCTTATTAAACCAATGGTTGAGTAATTGAACACATAATGATTGTTGTTACTGAAATGTTACTGTAAAGCAGTTAAAAAAAAAAAAAGCAGCTTTCCTGAAACAGTAGAAATGATCCAAAAATATGTGTCTAAAACTGGGTACACACTATGGGAAAATCAGAAGGAAAAGATCATTTGATTTACGTATACTGTGTACACAGCTTTTGACATCCAATTCAGACTTTCCAAACAAAAATTTCTGAAGGGAAAAACTCCAAAATTTTGCGCATATGTGAATAGAACTAACAATTTTTGTTTACTGTGCACAAATTTCGTACAAGAAAAATTGGATATGAAGGATTGCTCATGATCAAAAACAATTAACAACAATAATCTTTGATACAATTTTTCTACGTCATTCGAGAATTTTTATACAATTAGTACCATCCTCATGTTCGACTTGCTGTGAAACATCGAAGAAAACCAGATTGTTGTTTGCCCGATTGTGTTATAGTGTGTACCCAGCTTTACTCTTCCAGCAGTATTCAAACATGTCATTATGTCAGAAGACAATGCTGTCAGAACACATAGCTATGTCAGAACACAGCAATGGGGTTGATTTACTAAAACCGGAGAGTGCAAAATCTGGTGCAGCTCTGCATGGTAGCCAATCAGTTTCTAGCTTCAGCTTGTTCAATTAAGCTTTGACAATAAAACCTGGAAGATGATTGGTTACTATACGGAACTGCAGCAGATTTTGCACTCTCCCATTTAATAAATCAAGCTACAAGTTAAACTGGGCACTTTGCATACATATTTTGTGCAAAACTTGCTAATTTTACAGAATTTCACCATTTCAGTGAACATGGAAGGTAATATTAGTTGGGGTTTAAAGTGATTGTATTTGCTTTAAAAGCTATAGTCATGTTTAAGTATTGAATGTTGTTTGTTTAATGGTGTACTTTGTTCTTAGTTGAGGCATGGTAGGCAATAGATTTGCAACAGCAATTGGGCTGTTCACTTTGCAAATGAAGTTGCTCTCTTCAAGGGAATTTTCCCCAGAGCTTAGTGAAAGTGCTGAGATTTCACTTTGCAAACTATACCCAATTAGTTGCTTTTAGTAAATCTGCTCCAATATGTGTAAAAAGGTGTAAAAACAACAAATTGAAAACTGTAAAGAGCCTCTTATATGGGGCATTATTATCACTGATATACAGTACACACAGGCCAGTGAATAAACACAGGAATTATGGAATTATGTTGTAGTCATTTTACGTAAGGTTGAAACAATGAATGGTGTTTTTTGACAAAAAATACCATTCATTTGTGAAAGCCTTGATTGTTAGGGACTGATGTGAATGTACAATATATATGTAAAGCGCTGCGTAAATTGACAGCGCTATATAAGTACCTGAAATAAATAAATAAATAAAAGCCAGAAGGGGGTGGTGAGAAACCTCTGCTAGCTTGACAAAGGTTTCATGCAGAATGCTCAGTGCTCAGAGTTAAAGAATTGTGTGGGCTGTGAATCAAGAAGCATCAAATGGTGTTTAGGTCACTGGATTAGAAGTTTGGTAGTGAGCATGGCTGTGAGTCAGGGGTGGACTGACCATTTTGAAACTCGGGCACTGCCCGAGGGCCCGGGGTCAGTAGGGGCCCCATGAGATGTCCCTGGTACCTTTTTCATTTATGTAATTTATTCATTGGTTAATAAAAGGGCTGATGTGGCCGTTTAAACCCATGTCAAGCAGTTTGGTGTTATTATTGAAGGTTTAAGGACCGCAGTTGACCAATCATTTAGTCATTTCCCCGTGTTCTTGATTTCAGCTTTATGCTTAACATACTGCCCTCCTGAGCCTTATTCACACACTTAATTTATATACATTTTTGATTTATGTCTCCCCTTTCCTTTCTTTCCTTAAGACCAGGGGCGGACTGACCATTTGGAAACTGCCCGAGGGCCCAGGGTCAGTAGGGGGCCCCATGAGATGCCCCTGGTACCTATTTCATAGGCTTTTTTGAGTTTGGGCAAGGACACAGGGGCCCCATGATCCCCTATTGCCCGGGGGCCCCATGAGTTGTCAGTCCGCCCCTGCTGTGAGTCCATGTGGCCAACTGTGAGTATGTTAGCATGTGCATTGCTCAGAATCCAAGGGAACTGGGATGGATATAAATCCGGTAGAGTGTGGGTGGCTGGTCTATGGCATTGAGTGACTGTAAGTATGGTGAGATTTAAGTACTTCAGATGACAGAGAGCTATGAGGATCTGAGTGGATGGAGCACATATGGCTACATTATTTATCCATGAAATGGGATTTTTAAAAAAATCACACAAAAAGCTGGTTTAATTACCAGTAGTCATATCCTTCTCAAGAAAGGTTACTATAGAATGATCTCTTAACATGCCCTGGCTGCTTAGGAAAACATGAAAAAGGCAACTAGCCAGTATGCTGAAACTTAGACCTTGAAAGCCTGGCTTTTAATACTTGTACAGGAAGGAAGGAAGCTGGACTCTACAAGCTGCCATTACTGAATAGACCTCATTGTCTATCCCTGCTCTGCTGGAGATGTAATTTAAAGCAGATCTTTAGCAATACACACCTGTCATCTAGCTTTATTTTTGACTCTGAAAAACATGCCTCTATGCATGCTGAGATTTTGTTCCGTGTTTTTCTTTTTAACTCAATTAAATGTAAAAGAAGCTTAGTCTTAGAAAAAGATGATTTGCCAAAATATAATTTATGCAATTTTCTTATGTTTTTCCTTAAATTAGAAACAGATTAATATCACACTTGGTTTGAAATTATCCAGAAAATGACTCTTTCCTACATACAAATTATTAATTAGCTAAAAAGAAGTTATATATGGTATTCAACACATGACTATAACTTTATGTGGCCAACATAAGAAAGCTTGTAGCAGCATAACAGAACATAGAACTTTAACAGATACCTTCTAAACACAATCAGTTCAGAAGACAACATCTAAAATCATCATCAGTCATCATTTTACTTATAATGTACAACTTAAACAAATTTAAACCCCATCTTTTGGTTTTAATTTGTACATTTATATTATACTCTGTACAAATTAAGATTAAATTTGTACAATTTCTTATATGTTGTATTTTTAACAGACCACACTGAACAGGACAAAAGAAAATGGGATTTTAACAGATACCTTCTAAATACAATCAGTTCAGAAGACAATATCTAAAATATTATCATTTTATTTACAACGTACAAATTGTACCAACTAAAACCACATCTTTAGGTTTTAATTTGTACAATTATCTCAGAAATTTAAAATTATGAATTAAAAAAGATGACAAGGATAAGCGTACAGATACTGAGCGCTTGCCTATTGTATATACATGTACATGTAGAGGCCCTTGTGTCGTTTTTGGTCTCTCAAAATAAAAGGATTTGTCAACATTCAGTTCCTTTGTTTTCTTTTTATTGTAATGTAATAATGGGGGTGGATAGGGGAACAGGAGTTCTGAGGTACATGGGTAAATATAGTGTGTTTCTTGGTATTTGATTGAGAGTATGAGATTTTTTTATTTATTGTAGCTCTTTAATTCCTGCAAAGCATTATTCTTTTGTTGGTGGTTCAATAGATTTCTAAAGCGCAGGTATGCATGCCTTAGCAATGTTTAGAGGGGCCATAGCAATGAATTTTTGTGAGTTTTGTAGGGAAATAAAGTATTGTGTAGGAGGTATTCTGAGGGGTAACTTCGAAGAGACACACCTACCATTTGTTTGACTGTGTTCCTTACCATTTCCTAGTATTCTTTGAGTTTACAGCAATTCCAAAAGATGTGAAAGAGTGAACCTTCTTACTGCAGGCATCTCCAACATGAACAAAAAAGAAGTGTTATACTAGTAAGTGAGATGTTTATGATTCCCTTCATAATATTTGCTGGATGTTGGGGATTTATGTGTGAACAGGATTCTTAGATCTTTTTTTTTTTCAGTTTGAATAAAGGAGATTTGCACTTCCCTTTCTATTGCTTGATGAACGGTAAATCAGATTGATCTCCAAAAGAAGAAAGTAGTGAATATAGGATTAAAGGGGTGGACTGGTGTTGGGTCTAAGCAATGGTCTTCTAAGAATGTGTTGGGATGAATTTGCTTGTATGTCCCTTCCAAGGAGTGTAAGTAAGGAGATAATTACATTCTTTATATGCAGTCTAATTTTTCTTCTAGATGGATCTGACTGTCAATTAATTTGTACTGTTTGGAAAAATAGAGTATCCTGATAAGTACTTTCTGGGCCAGGGATACAAATTGTGCCTTAGTGTGTCCCAGTAAAAGCTAGGGGATCAGAGGACCAGTGTCATAGTACTAGGCAGAGGATGGAAAAGTTTTTGTATAAAAGCAAGGAGTTACACCTCATGGTAAGTTTGATGTAAAGTCTACCCATAGGCATCCATCTAGGGAAACTGTAGAAAAAGGAGTTGCACCCAGGGCTTAATATTTTAGTGTTTGCACCAATTCTGGAGACGTGTGTTGCTACTTGGTAGCAGAGCAGTCAGAAAAACCCATTTCCTCCTTTGATTTGAGTAAGGACATTAAGAACCACTTAAGTCTAGACCTTTTCCCAAATATGCAACAGAAGTTTGGATCTAAGATTTTCAAGAAAATCTCAGGGCAATTGTACAGGCAGACTTTGGAATAGGTACAATACACAGGGGATGATATTTATCTTAATGTTGCTGTTGTGTCTGACCATGTGAACATTGTGGATTTTACCATTCTTGTCCACAGTTTAAAGTTTATTTAAACAATCCTATTTAGAGTTGCTGGAATATTGGTACCTTGGTATTTAATGTGGGTGAGGGAGTATTTATTGGGTAAATTGTTCTATATTTTCTGAGAAGGATGTAGGTGCCGCCACAGATTTTGAGAAGTTTAATTTGAAATTAAGAGAGCTCACTTTATACTTCAGTTCAGTGAGATTAGGCAATGATATGGGAGTTATGAAAAATATGTAAAAATATTACATCTTCCTCTTCGCGAGCGAATGGTGCTGAAGGGTTCTAAGGTCCAGTAAGTATAAAGACAGGTGGAAAAAGAGGACAGCATGACTGTTCCTGTTCCTAATGAGGGATGAACTTAAAGGAGAAGTACAGCCAAAGCTCATATGGCTGTACTTATCCTATGGATCATAGGAGTGCAGTTTGTTCTGCACTCCTGTGATTGTTTTCAGCTGACAGTGGGCTGAATCCACAGGCTGGTTCAGGCTGGGGAAGGATTGCGACCATATGGTTGGGATCCACCCCAGAGTCTGGAGCAGCACCTGGCTTAGTAAGCTGCTGAGAGCCTCAGCTCCACCGCCCAGCAGAGCGTGCGTGGGGGGGGGGAGCAGAGTAGACAGCAGTGAGCTCTCTGCTCACAGTGGCAGCGAAAACTCACCCTTAGAGCCGGCGGGGACAGATGCACATACACCTAGGTACATATACCTAAAAAAAAAATGTTTCTCATCTCTTTTAAAGTATAACTAAAGGCAAAACTGTTTTCTAGTTTTGGATGGAGTTTCAGTTTTTTGCTTTCTATGCCCCTTATGTACTGTGCCCCTCTGTATTTGTCATGTTTACCATTATCACCAAAAGTAAAATGTGTAAACCTTAAACCCAATTTTAGGGTTGCCCCCAAAAAATGGAAATCTTCCATTGTGGACACTAGTTCTGCTGACTATGGTGACAACCAGGGATTCCCTCACTTTGGAGGGATTTCCTCTCACTCCCTGTTTTGGCAATGAGACAAGATGTGAAGGGAAATCTCCCCAATGGGACATATAATGCAAAAATAAAACTGACAGGGGTTATAACCCTACCTTACTATATCCAAAATGGAAAAAAAAGTTTTGCTTCTAGTTCTACTGCCAGAATGCACAAACATTTACCCATTCGATAGGAGCCTGATGTCATGTATAATAATGGTATTACTGCTGCTATTAAACATGACTTCTTCCCTCTGTCAATAGTTGGTAATGACACCGGTAAGTGTAGGCCGAGTTTTTAATCAGGGGCATCACCAGCCCTATTCACTTACATAGCAACGAATCCCCAGCAAATGGCTTGGATGAGATACCCAGAATCCATGCCAGGCCCTTCTGTGGACTTGCCCCCTCCCCCGCTTTCAAACCATGCCAGGCCACATGACCTCAAATGAGGGGGACATTGCCTTGCCAGTTGGGTCAGGGTCCCCTCTGGAAAAGCACCTTTTCCACATGTGGATCAGGACAAGGGCCTCTTCCCCACAACCCTGGCCAGGTGGCTGTGGTGGTCTGTAGGTGGGGGGCTTATTGAAATTTGGAAGCCCCCATTAACAATAAAAGGACATCTAGATACCGCCGCCAAGATGTAAATGAGTAAGAGGTACTATGACGTCAATGACCCCCCCTCCATGTTGAGGGCATGTGGCCTGGTATGGATCAGAAAGGAGGTAAGCTTGACCCCCTTTCCTGATCTACAAGGCTACATAAGGGTGACCTCACCTTTTTTGTGGGGGTTTCCTTAAGGGTGTGTCATATAACTTGGGGGGAACCTCATGACATTTTTAAAGTTTTGAATTAGAGGGTATGAATTAGAGAGTATCACCATACAGTTTTTTCTTTGCATTAACCTCTTATCTAGAATAAGGATCTGATATAGGGAATCCTTGTCCACTTTGTTTATAAACAGAAGCCACAGGGAGCTGCATTTGTCAGCAATTTAATAAACATTTCTTTGTAAATGTCAGTATTGCTGTAGTAGGTTGTATACATCACATTGATGGGCCACTTCACAGGACATCCCCCAGGCATGTCACTTAAAGTAGACATTTAACTGAAAAATAAAATTGGCAACCAGGCAGGAATTTTAATGCTTGTCTCTTCTGCAATAAAGTTACTTACCTGCCTGTCCGCCCCGTACAGTGAGCCTCCCATGCACAGCTCACTGTACAAATTCTGCAATACCTAATCTAATGGAATTCATATACATGCGCGGGAGTGACGTCATCCCTGCCCGGCCAATGACAGCGGCCAGCAATTGAGGCCCGGAAGCCGGACACTCAAACATATCAGCGGCTGGGTGGGTAGTAGAGGGACGCTGCAACGCTGGAACTGAGGTAAATATCGTTCAGTTTTAATGCAATTTTGTATCTTTAATGTTTCACTTTACAATTGCTCTGGATCAACTGCGGGTGTAGGATTATAACGATTTGTAATGGGTGTACTGTATGGACTTTTGTCTTTTTTCAGCCAGACTAACTATGTAACTATGCTGCTCCCTACCATTTGTTTTACAATCCCTGGCACATTAGCCTTGAAACTGGACATTGCTGTTTTTTTTAACATTCATTGACTTCAATGGGTTCAGATTTGACACCCCAACTTTAATCATGTTTTCCAAATCTACTCCGAACCCAGGTATGTTAAGTTCCTTACTATACCTACTTTCGCACAGCTCAAAGATGGCTTCATTACCTTCACTGCAACTGATTGGTCAGAGTATATGGAATTCTCACCATCTGTAGAGAGAAATTAGAGGGGTAGTTTATGTTTTTCTATTGTTGGCATAAGGCCAGATTGAGCTGCGTACAAGGAGTAGAAATGGGGGGGTAGCCATCAGTTGGCCAGTATTCTGTTGAAAATCTTTAGATTAGTTTTCAGTAAATGGGAAGATATAGACTGTGTTGGAGGTCTTTGCCCTTTTTTGAGATAATAGGGGTTTTTTTCCTTGTATAAGTAGAGAAACTTAGGCATTTTCCTATTTAATGATGTAATTAAATGCTAATTAAAATTGGCAGAATTCACGCTGAGGCACAAAAACACTGGCTTGGGATATTAAGATTGTCCCTTCAAAGCAAGGTGGTTTAAAAGGCAAAAGACTTGATCCCAATAATGTGTTTGGTAGGTCTCTTGCCAATCATTCTTGGTAAAAAACAGTTTACATTCCATAAACGAAATGTAAGGTGTCTGCAGACTTTGGAATCAGTACAACAGAATAATTTGGGAATGATCAGGGGTGTCCCATAGTCACAAGATGTGTACAATTGCAGTTTCTGGGCAAATCAAAAGGCTAGTGACTGAAGTTATCATACTGCGGAATTCAGGATCAGCAGTCAGGTTTTCTGTGAACTTCAGACTGTCTGTGACCAGAATATATTACATTCAAGCAATGTCAGGATAAAAAGAAGAAGTCCTTGACTATGTGTCCTGTATATATTTCCATTTCAATTTTTTGAATGTGGCTTAAGTTTATCTGTAATAAACTGCCAACATTGTATGTAAAATGATTGTGGGATGCCACAGCCCTGCCACCTGAGATAATGATGTAGCCTAGACATTTCTCCGGCTGGGTAAGCGATTTGTGTGGTCTATAAAGAATAATTTAACCGTGCAGATTTTTCATACTTTCAGATCTTAGTATTCTAATTAGCTGGTATGTGTTGGTAAACTTTGTAGCAATTGTGCGTACAAATACGGATGCGAACCTCCATTTTGCCAAAGACCCTCCATCTTGTATCATTTCTCACCCCAAATCAGCTCCCCCCTCCCTCTCTGGTGAGTGACACGTGGTCCCTATGTGCTGGGTTCAGGAGTGCACATGACACAGTTGGATATCCTTCATGGTTGTAAACCCAATTAGCTGATGCCAGGGTGTCTGACAAACTCTTGCTTGGAGATGATCGTAAAGCTATAAACCAGTCCTTCACTGGGCATGAAAGACATTCCGAGATAGCCGTAAAACATACATCCCATTTAAAAAACACTTTTCATAACTTAAAATAGGGAATACATACAATCGAACAAAGCATATATTCGGATAGCTCAGTTTAATGCGAGTCGCCTGATATCTTACACCCCTAGTTAAAGTCTACAGGAGAGTAGAAAGCCATATAGTTCTAGCTGAAATAGTAAGATATGGCATATTTGATGTCTGGACTTTCAGGATATCATTCTGCATATAAATCTACTAGTAGCTAGGCTGCTACATGTACCTAGGGAAGGTTATTGACCATGATAAAAACTGCGAGGGATTTGGTCATAGCCTGAGTTTCCCGCCTAAAACACCCCTCCCAAAATGAGGTGATTGGTTCTCTGCTTTAAGGAGACACCCTGCTGGGTTCCTAGAAAAAGGCGGTTATGCTTGGGGAGAGATAAGTTGAAGAATTCTCCCTTTTAACATCAGGAACTAACTTTGGGAGAAAAGGTACCGTTTGGCTCAGGACTCTTGAAGCTGCTTAAACCAAGGCTGATGGCAAGTATCCTACCTCTTCTTTCTGTTATCTCTCTGTTGCGGTATTGCTCTCTGTATTTATATATATACAGTATATTGGCTACATCTTTTCTGTAAATATTTTTATTGAACCATTTTGACCTTTTTAGTAATAAATCCCATTATCTGAAAAGTGTTGAACGGTTTCTAAAGCTCTTTAATGCAAACTAAGAATCCCTGTCTCTGAAGAGCGCTACTGTGTGTTTAAAACCTCTGGATACATCTGCCTGCGGTGACAGTGTATATCCAGACGCTTATTGAAACATCATAGTGTTACTGCTAAGATTGGTGAGTTTCCTCTTTCTCTGTACAAAAAGGAGGTGGTGTCAGTGTGAAGGGTTAATTGCGTAATTAACCTGACCCAGTAAGAATCGCTCTCAGGCTGCGGTACATAGATTGTGGTCCATTAGCTGGAAAATCTTTGTGCAGGGTGCAGCTGAGCGTGGTATTGTTACGCACGTGACAGCGCGGTTTTCGATTGGCTAGTCCTTCAGTCACGAGTTGGTGAGAAGGGCTGAGGGTCTCATGCCGCAACCGTCACAAACCTTACTTACTTTATCTCTCTAGCTTTCTGTCTGGAAAAAACTGTATAATTCCACATAAGGATAACATAGGTCTCCCCTGCCTGATCTAAGTGAGCACATCACCCCTACAAGAGAACCAGAGAAGCATATTTTCTATCTGCTGTCATAAAGCATTGGCTCTGCTGTTGTGAACATCTACGCTTGGGTCCAAGCTTTTATAGGCGGATAAATTGACTAATTTTCTACTGTGCTGCTTTAGAGACCCTTAAAATTAAGGTATAGGCAAAATAAAAAAGAAATATATTCTGCGGTCTGTCACTAGAAATGACTTATCTTAATTTTTCAGTTCCACCTGTAACATAGTTCTATTAACTGTTGTGCCTGTAGCTGCATTATGTGTCCTCTTCTTGTGAAAGGTTGACAATGCTGTTCATTCTGCACGGAAAATATTGAATAAGCAATGTCACTCTGAGGACAGGGTAGTATAAGGCTACATTCATGGGTCCACACAGCAGCAGCCAATGGTGATCACCCGTGAGAATCAGTTTGTACTTATTTATGGTATTTATATAGTGCCTACAATTTACGCAGTGCTTTACATATACATTGTACATTCACATCAGTCCCTAACCCTCAAGGGGTGTACAATCTAAGGTCCCTAACTTACATTCATACATACAAATATTAGGGCCAATTTAGACAGGAACCAACTCACCTACCAGCATATATTTGGAGTGTGAGAAGAAACTGGAGTACCCAGAAGAAACCCACACAGCCACAGGGAGAACATGCAAACTCCAGGCAGCGGGTGCTGTGGTTGGGATTTGAACCAACAACCCTAGTAGGGCTAGGCGGAAGTACTAACCATTTAGCCACTGTGTGCAGTTTGTACATTTTGCCACCTATGATCACAACAAAATACCAGAACTAATGATCAGTAGCCGGCGGGAACAACTCCTGATCATGTGACCACCATAACAGCCAATCACAGTGATCACATGATTGGCGATCCTTCCCTCTCCCAGGCATTACGAACCTTCTTAAGGAATGCTGGGGCTTGTGGGAAGGAGTTATTATAACATTTTTTCATAAAGAGACTGTGTAACTGTGTCAATTCAGAGCAAAGTGACAAAGCCTTTTAAAAGCTCCCCTTCTCACTCAATTATACTGACCTTACTCATGCTTCCCCAACTTGCAGTTGTGTTACTGGAGCTGCCAAAAAATTCCTGGAAATTCCTGTTATGGGGAAATATATGACCTCCCATGATGCAGTGCTTTGAGTTTACACAGGGTTAGGACAATATAATAACAAAACAACAGGGGGCCACAGGGAAAGTAAATTCAAATGTCTTAAGTGGGCTTTTAATATATCATTAAAAAAAGCCTCGCTTCAACATAACAAAAACATAACACTTCAGTTAAAAGCATTTACCTAAGATGTCATTTAGGTGGTATAGGAATGTGAAAATTAATTACAGAGTGAATCTACATCTGGAAGAAATTCAAGACATATCCACAGAAATCTGTTAGAAAAGCATCCCAAAGTGCCAAGATAATAAAACATTATACACTATTTTTTTTTTCACATCAGCAATATTGTGAGAAACATTTTATTAATTAGTATGCAATAGCAGCCTTTGATTATATTAGGTCTTTTGACCTATTTTGAGCAAGAAAGTAGGACAGCCTCCGGATTGCCTCTCCATGTCCCCAGACACCATGCTGTGCTATGTTCTCTGTGTCTGACACTATAGCACTCAGATACAGGCCAGGCTTGCAATTGTCTCCTTAGGGCTTTTCCTACTGAAATACAGATGCTGAACAGATCCATTTATAAAAGCTGAGTTGCTAGGAATGTGAGGGTACATGTACAAGCAGTTGATTGCTTTTAACTGCGTCGTGACATATCTTAAACGTTAAGGACGCTCGAGAGCAGCTTTGTTTTCATTTTGTATTTCGTTGCTCTATTGGTGTGAAGAGTTCCATCGCATTTATGCTTTCATAGCAATAAGATTCTTACTATTGATTTATGAATAATTATTGCTGACGGCAAAGTAAGATCACCTCCAGGAGATTTAAATACATATATAAAAGTCTAAAAGGTACTTTAACCTATTGACTATTGAAAATTGTTATTGATGGATTGATCCCTTCCAGAAATACATAGGATAACCAATAGATAACATACTTTTAAATTTGCCAGTCAAAGTGATCACAAATATTAGATTACTTTATAGATTAGATTATAGATATCTCAAATTGTGACTAAGGTGCACACGGGCAACACAGTGGCTAATTGGTTAGGACTTCCACCTGTCAGTAATAGGGTTGTTGGTTTGAATATCAACTACCGCACCACCGGCCTGGATTTTCATATATACCCGGTGCCTGTGTGGGTTTCCTTCAGGTACTCTGGTTTCCTCCCACACTCCAAAGACTTGCTGGCAGGTTAATTGGATCCTGTCTAAATTGGCCCCTATATATGTATGAATGTAAGTTAGGGACCTTAGATTGTACAGCCCCTGAAGGTTAGGGACTGATGTGAATGTACAATATATATGTAAAGCGCTGCATAAATTGACGGCGCTATATAAGTACCTGTAATAAATGATTGAATTTTTACATCACACACAGAAATAGAGCATAGCCTTACTCAGTACCTTGTACCCGGGGAGTTAATCCTGTGTGGTTTTACACTTTCAATTGATATTATTTTCTGAAATGAAATTTGGGCTTCTTCCCATTGAACATTCTTACCCACACCTTGTGCTTTTCCCCTGCATAAAATCTGCATTGTTCATGTAGCTTCATGGTATAATTTGTTGGCCTATACGCTGAGTCTATACTATACTAAATCTTCACATTCATGGCGTCAGAAATTTTTGTTTGCAAAATGAGGTATGTGGCATGGCAATGCACAGGTTAATGCATGACATCTGTAGTCTGAGAACTGACACTTCCTGTGAAGAAACTACATATCCCACAATTCCTAGGTCTCTCAGTCTAGTGCTGGTGCAAGTGAAAGTTAACAGAGCTTACCTGTCAGGGTCCGCCATGATCCGTGGCTCGGCGCAGGCGCAATGTGCCCGTTTACGCTAGTGTACGGGCACTAGGTCCAGGCCGGCCGCGGCTGAGACGAAGTCTGCGCATGCGCACTTGGAGCCGCGAGTGCGCGCCTGGCACCAATGACAGCGCAGGGCGCGATATTTCAATCCGCCCTGCGCTTACAGGAATTGCCGAATGGTCTTTCCTGTATCCTGATCCTATACCTGTGTTTTCTGAATACTGCTGCTGACCCGGATTGACTGACTTGCTGTATTCTCCTGCCCTGACCCTTCTCCTGGATGTCCCTTTATGGATCTGACCTTCTGTTGCTGACCTGGCGTGTGACCCGACCATTCTTTGCCCGCTGCTTTGTACCACACCGCTCCCACGGCTACCGACTCGGCTTGTCTGACCTCGCTCTCGCTCATCCATCCATCTGGCCTGGGCATATCCACCTCTTCACATCAGACTCTATTCCTGCAGGAGCCCCTGGTGGACTCCTCTACCATGGGTAGGTGTACTTCGGAGCCGCGACCTGGTCTCGGTTTACTCCAAGTCCATCCCCACCATCAGGGGCCCTGGTGAACAGTGAATCGGGACTTAGACTCTACTCTCTGGGGGAACCTGTGCCGTGGGTCACTAGAGAGGCAGCTAGATGGTTCCTTACATTACCATACTGAAAGAGAGTGTTTGTCTCATAAAAGTAGCACATATTTGTGATGCAACAAAGAGAAAAGCATAGATATGCATGCTACTCAGAACAAGAAGTTGCCTGTCTCTCTGGTCAATAGGGACAAGGTAGGTGTGTAAGCAGGGTGTTAGTTCCCCTATTATGGGGGGTCCTGCTCCAGGGAGTGGTTGAGGGATGGGTCATCTTTTCCTAATAGGGGTAGGGGTGGTGTAGGTCTATGGAAAGTAGTGACCTAAAGTAAGCAAAATATGAGCCACGGGGAGCCTGGCTAACCAGCCCTCTGGGGTAGGTCCCAAGCATGTATGGGAGTGGTATACCTGAGCTAAAAAAGAGTTGGGTGGCACCTCTTTATTCAGTACATGATGTAAAGTTCAGCGGTGCTGGCAAATGTGGTAAGGACCAGGACTAAAGGACCATGCACAAAACATTTTAAAACAAATAGAAAGTCTTTTTATTCTTCCAAAAGATAAAACAAACAATGCTTTCAGCATCAAACAGAGAGAGGCTTAACTTCAGAAGACAACAAAAAAAAGTCTGCGTGTCTTCAGTGCAGTAACATAACACAGTGGCTCACCAAATGAAGGCTTAAAGTGGTCATAAAGCTTTGGTGTATACTTACCTGTTCTGTGCAATGGTTTTGCACAGAACAGCCCTGGTTCTGCTCTTCTCGGGTCCCCCAACACTGCTGTTCCACAATTCTGTGTCCCCATAGGAAGCCGCTTCCCATGAGAGCAGTTGTGCAGGCTCGCTCCTGAGCCCCGATGGTTGCGTCCATAGACACAGAAAGCGGGCAATGACCCTGCCCCCCCATCCCTCATCACAAATTTTGATTGAGCAGCCCCACTGCCCCACTGCAATGGATCTTTTTTTTTCTGCTCGGAATTGAGCTTTAACTGTGCAGAAAGTACAGGAAAACAAAATTTAAGGCAGGGAGGGATAATGATAGTTAAAAGTCACTTGACACCCCTTACTAGAATTTCTTTTTTTCTCTTTCCATGGTCATTTTTCTCTTCCCTTTTTCATTGCCAGTTTGATGACTAAGAAACGTAATAGGTTACAGGTACAGTGTACTTATCACAGTCAGTGCCGATGCTGAATACAGAAGGACAATGACAGGTCTGGATAAATCAGAGGCTTCTCTCTAACTAACAGATTAACGTGTCCTCTCTCCCTAGAGATATCAAACATCCATGATGATATTTACCAGGAAGAATGGGAAATACAGTATATAGGCCTACTGCTATTGATATCAGCTGGACACAGTGGCCTGATGTCTCAGGAGAAGGGGCAAAAACATCTGCTTCCCACCTTCAGGCAAGCATTAAATACAAAGAGTATATATTCAGTATTTGGGGATGTTTTTATCTGCCAAGGGATTTGAATTGCTGTTCTTCCAGTCCTGAGATTTAAGACATCTCTATCACACCACACAACACGCATGAGCTGGTGTGCATAAATACTACTACACGGTGGCGCAGGTGTGCAAAATCACGTATATATACACGATTTTGCAGTTCCTGGTAGGGGGCGTGTGCGCTCAACTCATGCCGCCATTCGCAGCCTCAGCTGTCAATCACTGGGTCCCGGCTGGTGATTTCCTGCCGGCACCCGGCGATCTCCGAGAATTACCGAAGGAGGAGAAACCTGTGTATAAACAACACAGATCTCTCCCCTGTCAGCTCTTGCACACTGCTTTGTATTTCTCTGCATAGCAGAGCCATACAAAGCAGTGCGCTTGCAGTGGAAACCACATACAGAGCATACTGTGAAACAGCACACAGTTAACCCTTTGTTCACCCCAGATGTTAACCCCTTCCTGCCCAGTGCCATTAGTACAATGTCCCGAGCATCTCCAAAATGGGGGAGAACTGTTTGTAAACAAAACAGTTCTCCCCCCTGTCAGCTCGTGCACAGTGCTTTGGATGGCTGTGCACTGCACAGCCATACATAGCAGTGTGCTTACAGTGAAGCACAAACACACAGCCCCATGGTAAAACACACACAGCCAGGGGCGGACTGACCATTTGGAAACTCGGGCACTGCCCAAGGGCTCGGGGTCAGTAGTGGGCCCCATGAGATGCCCCTGGTACCTTTTTCATAGGCTTTTTTGAGTTTGGGCAAGGGCACAGGGGCCCCATGATCCCCGATTGCCCGGGGGCCCCATGAGTTGTCAGTCCACCCCTGCACACAGCACACAGTTAACCCTTTGTTCGCCCCAGATGTTAACCCCTTCATGTCCAGTGCCATTAGTACAGTGTCAGTGCTTTTTATTAGCACTGATCACTATATTGGTGTCACTGGGGATGTCAGTGACACCAAGTCAGTTCCACCCAGTGGCAGAGTGCCCGCCGCAGTCCCGCTATAAGTCGCTGATCGCCGCCATTACTAGTAAAAACAAATTCCAGTGTATATACCGTCATTTGTAAACGCTATAACGTTCACGTAAACCAACTAATTTTAGCAAATACATGTTGCAGAATACATTTTGGCCTAAATTTATGACAAAATTCGATTTTTTTTAAATTTTAATAGCAAAAAGTAAAAAATATTGTTTTTTTCTCAAAATTGTCTGTCTTTTTTTGTTTATAGTGCAAAAAATAAAAACCGCACAGGTGATCAAATGTCACCGAAAGAAAGCTCTATTTGTGGGAAAAAAAGGACATAAATTTCATTTGAGTGCAGCATTGCATGACCACGCAATTGTCAGTGTCGTATCACAAAAAATGGCCTGATCAGGACGGGGGTAAATCCTCAGGAGGGCAAGTGGTTAAAAAAAAATTCCATTTTATTCATCATTGCGACATGCTGTGATTACGTGCTCTGGTGTGCTTTGCACTGCATAAATAGGCAGATATGCTGCAAACGCACACCAAAGTACATGCTCGGTGTGAACGAGACACATAGAGATCAATTGTGTTCTGTGTGCTGTTGATCAATGAACCTAGAGTGAGTCCTAACATTTACAGGTCTCCTACCTGCCCCATCCTGTGACTAGGCAATGAAAGAAGAAACAGCACACTGATGAGCTTATCTGTCTTTCACTCTTCTCTCTCCTCCTATAAACATTCTTCTTGCACTGCAGCACCACTGCTTGGCTCGTCATACTGCTTCTCTCTCTCCAAATCTGAGCTCTGCTCTACAGAGGTTACAAGAGGAAGGTACCAAGATCAAGACAGGTATCCACACTACTTCCTTTTAAAAACAAAATACAGTTAATGATGTAATGAATACAGAGCTGCTTTATTGGGTATCATTTTTATCTACCTGAAGTTCAGCTTTAAAGTAGAACTCCCGGAATAATCTTTTTTACAAACTTACTTTGCAAACATACAATGGTCCATCTTGGCTTGATAGAAGTATCAATTTCTGATATCCAAAGGGCTGGGGGTGCTGAAAAAACCTTGAAGTAGTCCTAGTGCTGCTCCAGTGGTTTCCCCTCCATCCAATGCTCATACGGGGTTGTTTGCTTAACACCGACATCATACTCTACATCTTGGAGGAAATATCTCCAAAGTGAAGAGGAGTGGATGATATCACCTGTCATGAACCTATGGTAGTGAGCCCTTGTAGACCGCCAACTCGGGGTTCCCCAGGGTGCGGAGTCTAAGCCCCAGCCTGCTTCTTCACCAGAGCCCCTGATGGTGGGGATGGACTTGCAGCAAGTTGGAACCAGGTCACGGCCCCCAGGTACACCCAGCTGAGGATGCAGAGACCAATCGCGTGAGCAGAAGGTAATCCAGGAGACAACAGGAAAGCCGATAGACAGGCCGAGGTCAGGACAGGTGGAGATCAGCACAGTCAGTGGACAAAGCCGGGGACGGTGCATGGGTAGTCAGATACAGGATACAAGTGTAGCAACAGACAGGAGCTCAGATAACTAGAAGTTGCTCAGGCAAAGTGGGCTAGACTGAGCATGTCTTATATAGACAAGCAAACTAGGAGGCGAGCCAGGAAGTGATGGAAGGGAATGAAATAAAACCCAGAGGATAGCAAACAATGCCCATAGGTGAGCACAGACAAACCCCACATGTGAAAGGAATCCGAAGCAGCACTGCACCAAGGAGGTAAGAATACACAAACTAGAAACTGCAAGCTAACTTGTGACATCACCCTTGGCAACAATGTCCCCGGTAGGAGAATTTACTTGTAGTCTTTTCGTATAACTGCCCACCACTCTCTGGAAGCAACTTGAATGTTTTTACCCCTAACGAAGTTCCTGAAAGATATTTGTGGTTAATCCTTGCATGAATTGCCTGTTTCAACCCCCCCCTGCAAAATTTCATAAGGAATCAAAGAATTAAATCAGAGCTTTGATAAAGGCAGTCCATAATCTCTATCTCTTTTTTGAGCCATTTCTTGGTGGATTTGCTAGTGTTATTCAGATCATTATCACATTGAAATACCTAGTTCCACTTCAACTTTTGAACAGATACCCTCATATTCTCATCAAGCACACTTTGATGTACAGTTAAATTGATATCTGTGAGTTGCCCAGGCCCTGAAGCAACAAAGCAACCCAAAACCATAACGTTTTTACCAACATGCTTCACAGTTGTTATAAGGTGCTTCTGAAATACTGTCTTTGGTTTGTGGCAAACATGTCTATTGTTATAGCGGACAAACAACTGGTTGTTTGGTTGATCAGTCTTTAGGAAATTGTTCCAGAAAGCCCGGTCTTTGTCTATATGTTCAAGGCCAACTGTAATCTGGCTCTAAGGTTCTCTTTTGGCCTGCAAAGGCTTTTTCTCAACACACCTCTAATTCAGGTTGATATAGTGCAATCTCTTTTGATTGTAGGTGAAAGCACTCTGAGTCCAACCTTTGCAAGAGTTATCTGAACACCCCACAATGTAATTTTGGTGTCCTTGGAGATTCTTTCAGCCTTAAATGGTCAGCTCTTTAGTTGAATTAGCTGGACCAGTCAGTCCTGGACAAATTAGCAATTGTTTGAAACCTTTGCCACCTGTATAGTATTTTCTTTACAGTTGAATGATTGATTTCAAATAATTTAGTGATCTAGTTAAACCATTGTCAGACTCATAGGTAGAGATGAGCGAATCGAACATGGCGAAGTGGAATTTGTTTCGAAGATCAGGAAAAATTCGATTCGCGCCGAATTCGAAAATTAGCAAACTTCGGATGCACGAATCGAATTTTCCCAAAAATGGCGGCGACATGTGTGGCGACGGAGCGGGGATCTCTGGGAAGGCGCGCAGACAAGGCGCGCTGACCCATAATGCATTCATTCATGACATGTGATCGCATTAGCCAATCAGCAGCCAGCCAGCCAGCACTGTGTAATGGTGGAGCTATAAATTGCGGCCATCTTAGAATTCTCCATTAGTCTCCGGTCATTCAAGAGAGACAGACCTGTCTGTATTAGGGACAGAGTTAGGGCCACAGAGACTTTAGGGCCACAGAATCGTTACTCAGGGACACAGAATTGTTACTCAGGGACACAGAATCGTTACTCAGGGACACAGAATCGTTACTCAGGGACACAGAATTGTTACTGAGGGACACAGAATTGTTACTGAGGGACACAGAATCGTTACTCAGGGACACAGAATTGTTACTCAGGGACACAGAATTGTTACTCAGGGACACAGAATCGTTACTCAGGGACACAGAATTGTTACTCAGGGACACAGAATTGTTACTCAGGGACACAGAATCGTTACTGAGGGACACAGAATTGTTACTCAGGGACACAGAATCGTTACTGAGGGACACAGAATCGTTACTGAGGGACACAGAATTGTTACTCAGGGACACAGAATCGTTACTCAGGGACACAGAATCGTTACTCAGGGACAGAGAATTGTTACTCAGGGACACAGAATCGTTACTCAGGGACACAGAATCGTTACTCAGGGACACAGAATCGTTACTCAGGGACACAGAATCGTTACTGAGGGACACAGAATCGTTACTCAGGGACACAGAATCGTTACTCAGGGACACAGAATTGTTACTCAGGGACACAGAATCGTTACTCAGGGACACAGAATCGTTACTCAGGGACACAGAATTGTTACTCAGGGACACAGAATTGTTACTGAGGGAAACAGAATCGTTACTCAGGGACACAGACAAGTTACTCAGGGACACAGAATTGTTACTCAGGGACACAGAATTGTTACTCAGGGACACAGAATCGTTACTGAGGGACACAGAATCGTTACTCAGGGACACAGAATCATTACTCAGGGACACAGAATCGTTACTCAGGGACACAGAATCGTTACTCAGGGACACAGAATTATTACTCAGGGACACAGAATTGTTACTCAGGGACACAGAATCGTTACTGAGGGACACAGAATCGTTACTCAGGGACACAGAATCGTTACTCAGGGACACAGAATTGTTACTGAGGGACACAGAATCGTTACTCGGGGACACAGAATCGTTACTCGGGGACACAGAATCGTTACTCAGGGACACAGAATTGTTACTCAGGGACACAGAATCGTTACTCAGGGACACAGAATCGTTACTCGGGGACACAGAATTGTTACTCAGGGACACAGAATCGTTACTCGGGGACACAGAATTGTTACTCAGGGACACAGAATCGTTACTTTCTGCTTCACAACCACTATTGAATTAAAGAGTATGTCAGACAACACGCAGAGGAGTGGCAGAGGAGGCAATGTTTCAGGAGCGAGCAGACGTGGCAGCAGAGGAAGGGGTCGAGGCAGCACTAGTCGCAGCCAGAGGCCAGTGCTCCCGGTGTCATCCAGCGGTCGTGTCTCCACCGACAACCCTGCCGTCATCGATTGGTTGACTCGGTCGTCTTCCTCTTCCCAGGTCACCTCTGACACCTACAGCCAATGGTCCGTGGGTACGTCAGACACAACCGTTAGTTGGCATGGCCCGGGAGCAAGCCCACTGAAATCACGTGTCCTCTACCTGCCCCTGTCCTTTGGTGTTCCCTCACCAAGCGAAGTATCGCATGCTGTGGGCTCAGCCCCACTGTACAGTGAGGAAGAGCTAACAGAGGGCGGTCAGGAACGGGGGGAGACATCCGCCTCTTCAGCAGCCAGGCGAAGAAGTACTGGCGAGGAGAGTGGCTCGGTAGCCGGTCTAGAGACAGGTCTGTCTCCTGACCCACACGCAGCCGAGGGGGCTAGTAGTGAGGCGGAGACCCTAATTGATGATGATGAGGCTGATCGCACTTGGCAGCCTCGTCGTCATCAGGCTATTGCTTCCGCATCATCAGGAGAAGAGGGTGCCAGCTTGGCAGCGAGCAAAACAGTCGGTGGGTTGCCCAGGAGGCAGCAGGGTCGCAGCAGTGTCAGTGGAGCCAAACGGCCACGGAGTAGAGCACCAGCTCCACTGCAGCCTACCACCACGGCCAGTAGTGGTGCCGGTGTGCACGGAGGAAGTAGCAGTCAGCCAGTGAGGAATAGCGGGGGCAAAGTTTCCTACTCGGCGGTGTGGCAATTTTTCGTCAAGCCGCCCGAGGAAGTAAACGTAGCCGTATGTCGACTATGTGGCCAGAAAGTCAAGCGTGGCCAGGGGGCCCATGTTGGGACTACAGCGTTGCGTCAGCATATGCAGCGTCGCCATTCGGTGGCCTGGGAAAACCGTGATAAAGAAACGGCGGTTCTGCCTGCCCCAGCCCCCACTCCATCACCCGCTCCGTTACTTGCTCCGTCACCCGACGTCAATCGCCCTCTATCAGCCAGTCAAGGCTCCAACACCTCTGCTGAGGGGAGTTGTCGCTCGTTGGCATCTTCCGCTCGTTCAGATGCTCCTTCTCCTGCTACTCCTCTTCACGGATTCCGTCAGCAGTCTTTCTTGGAATCCGTTTCCAAGAGACAACAGTTTGCGAGCACGCACCCGACGGTGCAGAAGCTGAACGTCCTCCTGTCCAAGTTGCTGGTGCTGCAGTCCCTCCCTTTCCAAGTGGTGGACTCAGCACCTTTCCGAGAAATGATGGCTTGTGCCGAGCCGCGGTGGAGAGTGCCAAGCCGGCATTTCTTCGCCAAAAAGGCAGTGCCAGCCCTGCATTCACATGTAGAAGAGATGGTGGGCCAGTCTTTGAGCATGTCGGTCTCTGCCAAAGTGCACGGCAGCGCCGACGTGTGGAGCTGTAACTACGGTCAGGGACAGTACATGTCATTTACGGCCCACTGGGTGAGCGTGGTGCCGGCACAGCCGCACCAGCAACTTGGACAGGTCACGCCACTTTTGCCTCCACGTTTGCACGTCCTTGGTCCAGCAAAGATGTCTGCCTCTACCACCTCTTCTTCCGCCGTGTCCTCAGCCGCCACCCCCGTGCCAAGTCCCATTACCCGACCGGCATATCACATGTGCAGGGCGCAACGGTGTCACGCTGTGCTGCACCTGGTATGCCTTGGCGAACGTAGTCACACAGGGGAGGAACTTCTGAGTGTAATGAACAGAGAAATCGACAGATGGCTGTCTCCGCGCAAACTGAAAATCGGAACCATGTTGACCGACAACGGAAAGAACATGGTGTCTGCTCTGCGTCAAGGTTGTGCCATGCGCCATGCATGGCTCACGTGTTCAATCTGGTTGTCAAGCGGTTCCTAAAATCCACCATCCCACTGCAAGACATCCTTAAAATGTCACGTAAACTTTGCATGCATTTCAGCCATTCCTACACCGCAAAGCACACCCTCCTTGAGCTGCAGCGGCAGAACGGAATTCCACAGCATCGCCTGATCTGCGACGTTGCAACAAGGTGGAATTCAACCCTACATATGTTAGACCGCCTTTACGAACAGCGAAAGGCCATCACCGATTTCCTGATGTTACAAGCGGATAAAGGTACTCCCCTGTGTAACTTAGATGTCAGCCATTGGCAGCTCATGCGTGACACCTGCGCTTGCTCAGGCCCTTTGAGGAGGCCACGCTATTCGTGAGTCGGCAGGACTATGGGATGAACGACGTCATTCCTCTGTTGCACGTCCTGGAACAAATGCTGTTAACAATGGCTGGTCAGGGTGCGGTAGACGTGGCGCACAGATCTCAACGCCACATGACCCCTGTGGGGGCAGGACAGGAAGAAGAGGAGGAGGTAGAGGAGGACATTGGTGCTCAGGAATTATTGAGTGAAATGGGTGGTTTTTCCACTCAGCGGACAGGAGTGGAGGAGCAGGAGCATCTGGTAGAGGAGGAGGAGGAGGAGACAGAGGACCCAGACGCACCGTGGCAGTATGCTGTGAAGATGGAGGCAGGGAGTCCCTCGCATTCCTTGGCACAAATGGCCCATAGCATGCTCGGTTGCTTGCGTAGCGACAGCCGAATAATAACCATCAGACAGAGGGATGACTTTTGGCTGTCCACCTTGTTGGACCCTCGCTACCGTTCAAAAATGGTGGCCTTTTTCACACCTGCTGAGAGGGAGGCCAAAATAAAGTACTATAAAAACCACCTATGTAGTCAGTTGGTCTCTGCCTTTCTGCGCCAACGTCCATCCAACACTGTGGGCCCTGTGCGCTCGCGTTCCGCTGCCATGGCAGCAGGGGAGGGGTGGGGTGGTAGGAGCAGTGGCAGCTCCACCAGCAGCGGCTGCCTCAGTCTGCAGTCGATGATGAGTAGCTTTCTTCACCAGCGCAGTGAGGAAACTACTAACCAGCCGCAGCAGCAGCAGCATCAGGTGGACCTGGAGCAGGACCTCAAACAACAGGCTCGGGCCTACTTGGACAGCACCCTGCCAACCGAGGTAGACAATCCCCTTGACTACTGGGCAACGAAACTTGACCTTTGGCCCCAACTAGCTGAATTTGCCCTTGAAAGGCTGTCATGCCCGGCCAGTAGCGTGGCATCGGAGCGCGTGTTTAGTGCGGCAGGAGGTATTGTAACTCCGCGGAGGACACGACTGTCCACCCAAAGTGTGGAGAGACTCACGTTTGTGAAAATGAATCAGGCGTGGATTAGTCTGGATTTCAAACCACCAGTTCCTGACACAACTGACTAAATCCGCCATGAATCATGCCCCAAACATGTTATTATTTTTAACATAGGCCTCTGTATGGCCTTCAATTTAAGCTGCTTACGCTTCGCCACTCTGCCATGGGCCCCTGTACCGCCTCCTCATGCTGCTGCCAGGTCCAGAGTGTGTCATGGGTCCCTGTACGGCCTCCCATTGCTGCTGTCTCCATCGCCACACTCTGCCATGTGCCACTTTCAGGTCTCCTCACACTGCTGGTGGGTTCCATTTTGTCATAGGGTGCTGTATGGCCTCCCATTGCTGCTGCCAGGCCCGTAATCTGCCATGGGCCCCCGTACCGACTCCTCATGCTGCTGCCAGGCCCGTAATCTGTCATGGGCCCCTGTACCGCCTCCTCATGCTGCTGCCAGGTCCAGAGTGTGTCATGGGTCCCTGTACGGCCTCCCATTGCTGCTGTCTCCATCGCCACACTCTGCCATGTGCCACTTTCAGGTCTCCTCACACTGCTGGTGGGTTCCATTTTGTCATAGGGTGCTGTATGGCCTCCCATTGCTGCTGCCTCCACCGCCACACTGTGGCTCCACACTCTGGTTTTGGCCCCGTGACTGCCCAAATGAGTGAAGTGTGCGGTGATTCTAAGATCGACGGCACTCATCTGCATGTCATACTGACTGACAGTATTATTTCTCTTCCCCAGCAGACTCCAAGATCATTTAAATTAAAGGTACAGTGTTCTGCACTAATATAAAGGCTCTCTGAAGCCTAGAAACACCCTTTTTACATGTTAAATTCGCAGCGAATATATTCGCCTCGAATCTAATTTATTCCGCGAATTCGGTGAATCAGCCGAATCGAATTTTTGAATAATTCGCTCATCTCTACTCATAGGCATCCACAACTTTCTTCCTGAGGGCCTTAGAGAGCTCTATTGATCTTGGCATGATGACACCACACACACCATAAAGAAAAGAAAACACCAAACCCTAGATTTCTGAGGTTTAAATAAAACAGATTTCACCTGCATATTCTCTAAGGTGATTCTAATCATTGGTACATAATCTGGAACTCCGGATTGTAACTTTATGGATTTGAAGTGTTGGTAAATGTAGGGATGTACTTAGTTTTTCCATATGACAAATATGCATTACTGTTAAACTGGATCATGAAGATCAGGGGTCTCCAAAATGTGGCCCTTTACTTGTTTTTATCCGGCCCTTGGGGCATTATTCCCCCACTGTCAGTAACAGTGAGGCATAGTTCCTGCCACTGACATGGGCAATAGAGCACTATTCCTCCAACTGACACCAATGATGGGGCACTATTCCTCCCACTGACACCAATGATGGGGCACTATTGTTCCCACAAACACCAACAATGCAGCATTATTCCTCCAACTTATACCAATGATGGGGCACTATTGTTCCCACAAACACGAACGATGAAGCATTATTCCTCCCACTTATACCAATGATGGGGCTCTATTCCTTCCACGGACAAATGATGGTTAGCTATTCTTCCCCTTAATACCAAATATGGGGCACTATTCCTCCCACTGAACAATGGGACACTATTCCTCCCACTGAACAATGGGACACTATTCCTCCCACTGACACCAATGATGGGGCACTATTCCTCCCACTGACACCACTGATGGGATACTATTCCTCCCACTGACACCAACAATGGGAGACTATTTCTCTCACTGACACCAGTGATGGGTCACTATTCTTCCCTCCTAATACCAAAGATGGGGTACTAACCTCCCACTGACACTAACAATGGGACACTAATCCTCCACTTAATACAAAAAAGGGGACAATGTTTACTCCCACTGATACCAGGACATTTCTGCTCCAGCTGGCCACATTCCGGCCCCTCTAAAGTTTGAAGGACAGTAAACTGGCCCTTTGCTTAGAAAGTTTGGAGATCCCAGATGAAGATGAACACATCATTTCAATGTTATGTGTCACTTATTCAACTAAATCACCTTTACCAGCAATCTCTGCTTGTGTCAATATCTAATGTTTGCCAGTTAAAATATGTTAGAAATGTCAACAATTTACTTGTGTTTACTTACTTTTTCACAGGACCCTATATTAAGGGTTAGTGGTTCAGAATGTATTGAAGTCACTAGATCAATGTGACAGCCAGGGAGCTTAGAGAAGTGAGCAGGTGACCATTGCAGACCTCTCCTTCTGAAAATGCTAACTGCCTGGTTGACACATTGATCCAGTTACTTCAATACCTTCTGAGTCACTGACCCAGGTGAAATCCGCAGATCAGAAGTTCTGAATGACTTTACACTAATTTTAGTGGCTGTATACTTTTTAGAAGCATTTCCAGCACTGGGTCTCAATCCCAGCTGTCAATGACAGCAATGGTCCCTACTGATGATTGCAGGCCTTGATCATGTGATCGCTATGTCAGCTCTGAAATAGTTAACACATACAGGCTAAAGGCTTAGCTTACAAAAATTACCAGAGGAACTGGTGCAGGAAGGAGGCTTTTGGGTTCATGGAGAATTGGGCTGACCTTTCATCGGTTACTGGCTCTATAGCAGGGATGGACTGCACCTAAATGGAGAGGGTGCATCTCTTTTGGGGAAGAACTACAAAATATAAATATTGCTTTGGTTGCTTAGGGAGGATCATCACCCCTCTTCCTTATATAGCGCTACCCCCATAGTGCCACATTTACCCCTAACGCAGGTGGTCAGGCACTATAGCTGGCTTCTCTATTCTTCCCCTATCGCAGCCCCCTTTCCCATAAGACAAGCAGGCTTACTGGTACTGGGTTGCCCCCAGGATTTATGTACAATGCTGTAATGGTTACCATGCTGGGACCAGCACAAACTGAGCACAGCCAACAGGTAGTTGCAGCTGGCAGACAGACAGAGTGGTTCAATGACAATCCAGATACAAGGCAGGCAAGGCTCAGGATAGTCAGGGTCAAATCTGTAGTCATAAGGAAGGCAGAGCTCAGAAAGTAGTCGATATCTGATCCAATGTTGTCAGTGAGGGAATCCAAACAGCAGAGCAGGACAGACAAACAAAGAGCTTGCAGCATGTGTTACAAGCGCAATATCACAAGCATGAGACTACAGGTTTGGCTGGCTTAAATCAGGTTTCCACCTTAAATCAGTTCTCCACCCAGAGACTGGCCACTTCAATCATCTTGCAGGTGGACAAACAGACAGGGGTGCATCATAGCCAAAACCAGGATGCTGTACTGAGAACAGCAATTATGATGGATCAGGTGCACTACATGCTCCTGAAATGTAGGAGCCCTGTAAAAGATGGCCAGGGTTCTTTTTCCAGTATTGTCCTGCAGCCAGTCACACAGTCACTGTCACTCTTTAAGTCAATGATCAGTACAGGGGGTGTTCTTTTTGGTGTTTTTATTTTAAGGGTTACTTAGATGGGGGTGGGGAGTGAATGGGATACTCCAAAAAGAACTATGTACAATGTGAGGACACTAGTCTTCCTTCTGTAGAACTGTAAGCAAAGTCCTTTTAAAAATCATCAGTGTACTCAGTAGTAGTAGTAGTAGCTCAAGGCACAAAAGCTTCCTCTTTTGAGTAGAGTCCCTTCACAAAGAATTAGATAGGCTGAGCTCTTAAGGACACCAACTGATGTCCCCTGCACACACACACACACATACAGCTGGCTCTCTAGTACCAGAGGGGTGGAAGCTGCCCACAGTCTCTAGGATCTTGCACACCAGTGTGTACTCACAAATGTCCTCAGATGTCGGTTGCCCCCAAACAAAATCTTCCAGACACCACCTTTACCAGTGACCTCAGACGGGATCCTCAGAAAACAGCCCCTCAGTTAGTTTCCAGCAACTTTTAGCATCAAGGTCCCTGAGCTACCCTAGCTAAGGCCTCATGAATAGCAAGCACTTGGCATGGTTGCTTAAGGGGGCAATAAGCCCCCCCCTTAGGCTGTGATCAGCTCCTGCAGATTAACCTAATTCTGCTGCAGATCTCAAACTATTTATACCCATTTCCCAGCAGCCACCTGTGCAGGACTCCAAAAATATTGGCTGGGACAGTATACATATTCATGCTGCCCATTTACATTATTCCACACCTATATTCCAGAACTAAACGGAGGGTTGTGAAAAGACAAAGAGAGAGCAATCAAATCTGCAGCCTGCGAGACCCAGAACAAACTTAACATATCATTTGCAGCTGCACTGATTAGAGTGAGCTAGAACTAAATTTGTCTAACCAAGAGATTGCAGCCACACTGATTACAGTGAGACAAACTAAATTTACACAGAAATACAGTTCTATTAAACACAATAAGCAAGAATCAAATCTATCAAACCCTAGCACCTATCTAGGAGGATGCTACAGTTACATAAACACAATTTTATATTTATTTATTTTTTAAATGGAACCCTTTCGGTTGCCCACAAATCACACAAATGAACATACTGTAGCTACTAGAATACAAATACTTATTAAGGCCATAAAAGGAATAAACGTGTAGATACATTTTTTATAAAAGTGTGTTTTATGGTGTATCACAGTTTCATCTCCCCCAACCAACCATACACACACACAAATATATACTCATTGACTTTTTTGCAGGTGTGTGTGTTTGTTTGTGTGTGTGGGGGGGTGGGGGTTGGGGAACTACAATACACTATAAAATACATTTTTATGTAAAGTTTGTATACATTTATACATTTTTTAATGCTTCTTTGGCCTTAATAAATGCTGGTGTTTTATTAGTTATGTGCATTTGTGTATATGTAGACAACCAAAAAGTCTCTTTTTTAGATAAATTGTACATTATGATCATATCTGCTCTCAAGCATCTCTTCTCCAGGGAAAATAACTCATAAATGACATCTTCCAGACCCCTTATTATTTTTGTTGCCCTTCTCAGGACTCCCTCCAGTTCCAGCATATCCTTCCTGAGGACTGGTGACCAGAACTGGACTGCATACTGAAGATGTGGTCACACCAGAGTTTTGTAAAATGGTAGAATTATACTTTTATCTCTTACCCTTTTTTAATGCATACTAATAGGCTGCCTAGACAAGACAAAGATCATGAACACAGAAAATGATGAGGATATTGAGCTTGATGGTGTTAGAATAGAAGTTGTAGAGCATTTAAATCTCCTGGGCTGTTTCATAAACAACGAAGCAACTAGTAGGGATGAAATACTCCACAGAATAGCACTTGGTAGCCACACAATGAAGACTCCTGACAGTGTATTCAAAGGCAAAGAAATTACACTTAAAACGAAGATCAGACTCCATGCACTCATCTTTTCAGTTGTCAATAATGGCTGTGAAAGCTGAACACAACAAAAAACGGACAAAAAGAAGATTGACTCATTTGAGCTTTGGTGTCGGAGAAGGATTTCATGCAGGCAGTGGACAGCCCATAGAACTAATATTTCAATTTTTAGAGATCAAACTGGCTGTCACTATGATAAACAAATACTACAGAATGCCTTCTCCTTTGTATGGAGGGAAAAGGAATTGAGCTATTTAGGTGTAAAGTTAACCCCTTCCTTAAAGAGCATATATCAGATAAATTATATTTCATTAATAAATGAGGTAAAGGATGAATTGAGGAAAATATCAATAGGATCACCCTCATGGATTGGACGTATAAATATGTTAAAGATGGTGATAGTCCCAAAGATCCTGTATAAATTTCATATGCTCCCTATATATTTACCTGGGTCATTTTTTGAGACTATTAAAAAGGATGATACTTAAACAGGGGCGGAGTGACCATTTGGAAACTCGGGCACTGCCAGAGGGCCCGGGGTCAGTAGGGGGCCCCATGAGATGCCCCTGGTACCTTTTTCATAGGCTTTTTTGAGTTTTGGCAAGGACACGGGGGCCCCATGATCCCCTATTGCCCGGGGGCCCCATGAGTTATCAGTCCGCCCCTGTACTTAAATATATATGGGCAAATAAAAAAACAAGAGTTAAATGTTAGGTTTTATGTAAAGATAATGGGGGTTTAAATGTGCCCGATTTTAGCAGACTGGTTATACAATTCACGGGGGAAAAGTTGGGTAAAGATAGAATGCACTTTGAGTGAGTCACAGTTAGATAAGATTTAGAGATGAGCGAATTATTCAAAAATTCGATTCGGCTGATTCGCCGAATTTGCGGAAGAAATTCGATTCGATGCAAATTTATTCGCTGTGAATTTAACTTATTTAAAGGGTTTCTAGGCTTCAGAGAGCCTTTATATTAGTGCAGAACACTGTACCTTTAATTTAAATGCCCTTGGAGTCTGCTGGGGAAGAGAAATAATACTGTCAGTCAGTATGACATGCAGATGAGTGCCGTCGATCTTAGAATCACCGCACACTTCACTCATTTGGGCAGTCACGGGGCACGACGAAGAAGAAGAAGAAGAAGAAGAAGAATGAAAAGAAGAAGAAGAATGAAAAGAAGAATGAAAAGAAGAAGAAGAAGAATGAAAAGAAGAAGAAGAAGAAGAATGAAAAGAAGAATGAGAAGAAGAATGAAAAGAAGAAGAAGAAGAATGAAAAGAAGAATGAAAAGAAGAAGAAGAAGAATGAAAAGAAGAAGAAGAAGAATGAAAAGAAGAATGAAAAGAAGAAGAAGAAGAATGAAAAGAAGAAGAATGAAAAGAAGAAGAAGAAGAAGAAGAATGAAAAGAAGAAGAAGAATGAAAAGAAAAAGAAGAAGAATGAAAAGAAGAATGAGAAGAAGAATGAAAAGAAGAATGAAAAGAAGAATGAGAAGAATGAAAAGAAGAATGAAAAGAAGAAGAATGAAAAGAAGAATGAAAAGAAGAAGAAGAAGAATGAAAAGAAGAAGAATGAAAAGAAGAATGAGAAGAAGAATGAAAAGAAGAAGAAGAAGAATGAAAAGAAGAAGAAGAAGAATGAAAAGAAGAAGAAGAAGAATGAAAAGAAGAATGAAAAGAAGAAGAAGAAGAATGAAAAGAAGAAGAAGAAAATGAAAAGAAGAAGAAGAAGAATGAAAAGAAGAATGAGAAGAAGAATGAAAAGAAGAATGAAAAGAAGAATGAAAAGAAGAAGAAGAAGAATGAAAAGAAGAATGAAAAGAAGAAGAAGAAGATTGAAAAGAAGAAGAAGAAGAATGAAAAGAAGAAGAAGAAGAAGAATGAAAATAAGAAGAAGAATGAAAATAAGAAGAAGAAGAATGAAAAGAAGAAGAAGAAGAATGAAAAGAAGAAGAATTCCAGTACAGCAAAAAGTGTATCTGCAGAGAGCTCCGCTATTTCTGACAGTTCTCTGACAGTTCCTTCACATTTACAGCGGTTGAAACATTGTATCTATTTGTTTCCGAATAAAAACATCTGTATCCTAAATGGAAACAAATAGATACAATGTTTCAACCGTTGTAAATTTGAAGGAACTGTCAGAGAACTGTCAGAAATAGCGGAGCTCTCTGCATGGACACTTTTTGCCGGCTGTAGAAGGGATGAAAATCGGCCGATCGGGAAAAATTCGATTCGCGCATCCGAAGTTTGCTAATATTCGGATTCGGTGCGAATCGAATTTTTCCTAATAATCTAAACGAATTCCACTTCGCCAAGTTCGATTCGCTCATCTCTAATAAGATTATCTGGCTTCTACAACAGTTTCAAATTTTCTCTGAAAACACAAGTATTTTAACACGGAATGTTTTTAGGGCATGGGATATAATTTATAAACAATGGGGGTGGGAGTATAACTCACTGTTAATACCACTGGGGGGAACAGACTTCTTCCCTCCGGGGAAAGAGAATATTGCAGGTAAATTGATCAAAGATAGGAATGCAAATTTAAAATATATCACTGATAAGGGGGAATTGTGTTCTTTCTTAGATTAAAAAACAAGAAAGAATATTTTTTTATGTTGGATGAGTGGTGCTATTACCAATTAAGACATTTTTTGCAGCACTCCTGCAGCTACTAAGAGCAGTGGAGGGCATGTATCCATTTGAACAACTTTTTAGTTTGGAGACAATGCGAATACATGTTACCTCCTGCATATGTAAGATCCTTACTGGCATATCTGGATCAGTCTCTCCACCGTTTTTGGAAAAGTGGGAAAAGGAGCTTGGGACAAAATTAAATGAACAAGAAAAAAAGAATATATTTAATTTAACACACGGCATGGTAGATACAAATACAGTAGGAATGAATTATAAATGTTTAGTAAGATGGTATATTACACCTAGTGTGGCACATAATCGACGACCAGAGAGTTCTCCTCTATGTTGGAGAGGGTTTGGGGTGAAAGGAACAATGGCACCTTTATGGTGGGATTGTCCCAAAATACAGGAATTTTATACAACAAATACACGAGATAACAGGGATTAATATATTGAAGGAGCCCTGGGTCTGCTTATTCCACAAATCCGAGCTTACGGTGAAACAATAAAGGAACACGATGGTATTTTATTTAATAAATGCGGTGAAAGGATTGATCCCTAAATTCTGGCAGATACAGGAAACCCCAAAAATAAAAAATTTAATAAATAGAGTGAAGCTTATACATAGGATGGAGGAACTATATCATACAGGAGAGGATAAAATTTAAATGTTTAGGAACATTTGGGATAGATGGAAGTATTCTTAAACATCCAAAAGATTTTTAGAACTGACTGAAGTGTAAAGGAGGGGTAGAGACAAGATAGAAATTATGTTTTTTTTTAAAGTTTTTTGGTAGGTAGGGAAGGAGAGTGGTGTGATGAAGAAAGACGTCAGGAGCAAAATAGAGGAAGAGGAGGAAAAAGAAAATAGAGGGAGGTGACTGAGGGGGTGGGTAGGAAGGAGGGGAAGGAATTTTGTAAAATTTGATATGGAAATTGTGGGATTGTAATGTTTGAAAAAATGTGTTGTATTTATAATATAAACTTAATAAAAATATAATTAAAAAAAAAAAAAGTCTGTCACTAGAAGCCTAAATGATGACATTTTGACTATTTTGGTCACACTAGGGTTTATATACTAAAGCTGGTTCACTCAGAATCTCATGCACCTGTGTATGGTAGTCAATCATCTTCTAACCTCAGCTTGTTCAATTAAAGTCATTCTGATGGTTTATTTTTTTTTAAGAGGAAATAACAAACATGTCTCTCTTACCTGCTCTGTGCAGTGGTTTAGCACAGAGCAGCTTAGATCCTCCTCTTCTCGGGTACCCTGCAGACTCTCCTGGCCCCTCCCTCTTGTCGGGTGACCCCAGAGCAAGCAGCTTGCTATGAGGGCACCCGCTGCTCTGTATTTCCATTTACACATGGAGATGCAATTTGGCCCCACCCCCTGTCTCTTCACATTGGCTCACTGGTTGTGATTAACAGCAGTGAGAGCCAATTTCCTGTTTCTGTCTCATCCAATGAGAAGAGAGAGTCAAGATTTCAGTGCACATCACTGGATCGAGAGGGGGCTTAGGTGAGTATTAGGGGGGGCTGAGGGTGATGCTGCACACAGAAGGTTTTTTACCTTCATGCATAAAACTTTAGAACCACTTTAAGCTTTAGCAATAAAACCTGTAAGCTGACTGGTCTCTATGCAGAAGGGCACGGGATTCTGAGTGAACCAGCTTTAGTAAATAAACCCCTCTGTTAGAAGAGATAGATCACTGGAGAGGGTAATAATGTTTGGGAAGATCAAAGGCACCAGGAGTAGAGGGAGACCAGCTACTACATGGTTGGACACATTGATCATAGCTGTGGTGATGACCAGGGTGTATTTAGCACAAGGCAAACAAGGCATTTGCCTAGGGCGGCATTTTTCAGGGGGGGGCAGTACAGCCCCTAGAAGAAGGGACAGAAGGGATACACACGGCATGTGGACCTGATGAGCTCCAAGAGATGCTGTGGGTTTCATGACAGTGTATGCACAGCCCAACTCTTGTTCCTGAGGATGTCTGGAGCTGTGAAGGAGAGTGTCTCTCTCTCTTACCATGGGGGATGGTGGCTGGTGTATGGGGGGCAATGGTAGTGGAAGGCTCGGGTGGAGGGCAGGGGTGCTCTTGGTCAATGTTGGGCTCTTTCTGAGGGAGGGGGGAGCCAATTTGTGTGTTGACTAGGGCAGCACAAAACCTAAATACACCATTGGAAGATCTTAGACTAGCACAAAACTGACTTCTTTTTAGAACTTTCATTCATCAAGTTGAGTTGACAGCAAAAAAAAAATATATATATATAGTCTGCTGGCCTTGCTTGCTGTAACTTGGCATTGCAGGGTCTTCCTGAATCTGTCATCTACTAGGACTCCATCCTGGATTCCCCAGAGGTTCTCCCCCTAGCGAGAAAAGATCATAATGTACAAATATCTAAATAGTGATTTAAGCATAGGGAGAAACTATTTAATCTCAGTCATTTAAGGAGACACGTAGCTACTCAATAAAGTTGGATAAGAAGCTGTTTAGCCTTAGACTGCATAGAGTGTTCTTTACGGTTAGAGTGGTAAGGATGTAGAACCCTCTTCCACAATCGGTGGAGTCAGCGGGAAGTGTTTATAATTTCAAAATGCCTTTAGATCCTAGCGTACACAATGTACATTGATATGGGAAGTGGTAGAGACACAATACATATACACATCTACACAGGTTACATTGGATGGACTGGTGCTTTTATTCAACCTTACCTACTTTTGTAACTATATGTAACTATGTAACTATTTCAGGCTTTAGCCTGCAAATAAACACTAACACCTTTATGCTAAATTGTGCAACGTTGCCTATTTATTTGTATACCTGTTGGATACAGTTGCACTTTTAAGAAATATTAATACATTTATTTTAAAAATATGAAAACTGTATTGATTTTTGTTTTGATTTTTGTATATTTGTCAGCCAACAGTAAAAATAGAACTCTTTTTATGATTAAAACCGTGTATCAAATAAAAACCTTACCTTACACCCATAATGAGGGTGTAACATTGTTATGAACAGACCTGCCCCCGCGGCTCCCCATTATGACAGCTAGCGGGGGATCTTCTCCTCCCCACAATTTAAGAAAAATGTGGCCCTGAGGGTCTCCGCCCACACGACCGCTTCATTCATTCACAGTGCTCTGTGAATGAATGAACTACAAGTCCCGACAGCCTTTGTGGCTGATTGCTTACTGCAATGCTTTAGAGGCTCCTGCATCAAAAAAAATAATAAATGCACATTTTTTTAACCTGAAAATAAAATGTGCATTTATTATTTTTTGTAAAAGGTTAACTTAAAATATATCTTTTATTCAACCTTACCGACTTTTGTAACTATATGTAACTATGTAACTATTTAAGGCTTTAGCCTGCAAATAAACATTAACACCTTTATGCTAAATTGTGCAACGTTGCCTATTTATTTGTATACCTGTTGGATACAGTTGCACTTTTAAGAAATAATGATACATTTATTTTAAAAAATATGAAAACTGTATTGATTTTTGTTTTGATTTTTGTACATTTGTCAGCCAACAATAAAAATAGAACTCTTTTTATGATTAAAACAGTGCATCAAATAAAAACCTTACCTTACACCCATATAGAGGGTGTAACATATTACATGTTACAAACAGATCGCCCCCTGCTGCTCCCCATTATGAGAGATAGCGGGGGATCTTCTCCTTGCAGCAATTTAAGAAAAATGCGGCCCTGCGGGACTCCGCCCACACTGCCGCATCATTCATTCACAGTGTTCTGTGAATGAATAAACTACAAGTCCCGAGAGCCTTTGCGGCTGATCGCTTAGTGCAATGGTTTAGAGGCTCCTGCATCAAAAAAATAACAAATGCACATTATTTTAACCTGGAAAAAAAATGTGCATTTATTATTTTTTTTGTAAAAAGGTTAACTTACAATATATCTATAAAAATGAGTTAAGTATGCAATAAAATCAGAGAGTTAACAGGAGTATGCTTACACTGCTAAATTTGACCAAGGGACCTAGGCATCAATGACCTCTGGTCTTGAAAGAGTAAAAGAAACAAAACAAAGGATATAAATTAGTAATTGGTTTGGCATATTCCAGTAGTCAGTCTGTGATTCATGCATTCATTATACCCTACAATTATTAGCACAAACCGTGTTTGTTTTTTTTTAGAAAGTGTTAAATGGAGGCAATGCTGTTTTTAGTTTTTGGAACTGGCTCAGCTACACCCCTGGCCTTTCCGTGGAAAGACCATTAACCACATTTTCATAACTGCCTCATGGTAAGTCATTATTAGAGCAGCAGCGCTGTGTATCGTCACATTAATCTATTACAGAACAGAGAATCTTCCTGGTTTGGCCGAACAGCAGGGGATCCCATTTGAAGTGCTGCCTGATCCAATAGTTAGGCCCCATGCTGTTCTGTTCTCCACAGGTGTGGTTTCTGTACTCCCTGTCCGCTCTGCAAGTTCTGATAATAGTCTTGCACACCGCTTTAAATTATGGACAGACTATAATAGCAGGTTATTTTTAGTCTACGCAGGCGTTCAATGAATAACATTTGCAGGCGCTATTAATCTTGGCCTGGAATACGGGAATAAGTTATTATTTTGCTTTGTTTGCGGTATGCATCTGTTTCAGAATAATCAATGCAACAGCAATAACAACAACATAAAAGCATTGCTAAACACAAGCTTTGAATTAGCAAAATGTCTCACTGAAACAAGAATTTGTTTATACCATTTGATTACACCATTATTTAGTCCTTATTGTAATACCATGAATTCTAATACCCACTGGCACACTATTGTTAAGGAAGAAAAATATGTAACTGCACAAAGCCATCGGACCTGTTCCAAAAAATGTTGTGGCTTTATTTACTATAAGGATGGCACATGATTTGTAAAAACAGCATATAGACAACAGCCTAAATCACAAAATGATATGTGAGTGACCAGCTCATGTTCTTAAGTCTAAGGTATTTAAAAATCACACTGCCCTAGACAAATATACATACCTCCCAACCTTTGTAGATTGGTAACTAGGGACATGGCATTTGACATACACCTGCCATGCCCCTAGATACACAAAGTTAGGCAATGGACATACCCTGCCATTCGCTAACTTAGAAAAGTTAAACTAAGGACACATCCCTGTCAAGCCCTCAGTTATAAAACATTAGAAAAAGGACAAACCTCCGCCAAGCCTCAGCTACAACTGTAGAAGGGTGTTCTATACATCTGGGAGGAATTCTGTTGTATTTTCTGTAGGCACCTCTAGAAGCCACTGATGACCTGGTTTTGCCTCTGTGCAGATATATAAGGTTCTCTGCCCAGGTTGTTAGGAAGACTTTATGTCTTTTAGCTGTAAGATGTAAGGAGATAAAAGGACCTGGTGGGAAGCATCAAGAGGATCTTGGGACAAGAGATCATGTAGAGTACTGTGTTTTCCCAAGGCACCAAGTAGAGCCAGCCTCTATGGAAAAGATTCATGAGAAAATGGCAACTGTTGGAATACAGTGTTCATGTATATTGTGCAACAACTACATCAGTATTCAGTAGAGCTATATTCTTCAATCAGTAGATGGCAGTGCTTAGAAGTACATACAGTAACTACATCTATGGTACAAGCTATGTCTTTTCTCTGAATAAAGGTTCCTGTTTCCTTCTGGCAGTGAAGCAAAAAATTGCATGTTGACTGTGCACTGTCTGTTCTGTAAGGCTATACAGAATTTCTTACAGGTTATGAGCCCAGGCATAGGTGGATACAGCAAATAAGTGCAAGACACAGCAACAGAAAGAAGACTGCAACAGAATAAAGAAAATTCGCAGTACCACAGCTGCAATAAAGATTAATACAGAAAGCATTAATAGTGACAGTGCATCTGTCACAAAGTATACTTTAAAGACAAAAAATAGGAATAAAAACAGTAACATGCAACACGAAACACATGAATGCTTTGTGTGCAAGAAACAAGGCCATTTAAAAGCAGATTGCAGTATCTGGAAAGCTAGAATTCAACAACAAACTGAACTAAGAAAAGCCAAAAGTCATCCACAACTCGGTCCCCAGCTACATCACTAACCTGGTCTCAAAATACCAACCAAATCATGCTCTTCATTCCTCCCAAGACCTCTTGCTCTCTACTTCCCTTGTCACCTCCTCCCATGCTTGCCTGCAGGACCTGAGCCTCTCCCATACTATGGAATTCCCTACCCCAATCTGTCAGACTATCTCCAACTTTGTCCACGTTTAGGTGATCCCTGAAAACCTTTCTCTTCAGGGAAATCTATCCTGCCTCCACCTAACAACTGTACATGTATTTTCTCCATTACCTTTTGTATCACTTGACCCTCCCCTTTTAGATTGTAAGCTCTAACAAGCAAGGCCCTCTGATTCCTTCTGTATTCAATTGTATTGTAACTGTACTGTTTGCCTTCACATTGTAAAGCGCACACTGTATAATATTAATAATGAAGGAAAAAAATGATTTTTCTTAAGATGAATATGCTTTTCAATCCAAAAATTGCACTTCATCCTTGCAGGCACATGTTGATTCAGGTGTCTCATGACAAATGACAAACATATCTTTATTCACCTTGACCAGAGTAAGACAGAAAAAATCACCACAGCTAATGGGCAAATGGAATCAGAAGTAATAGGAGACGGTTTTCTTTACTGTCCTATTCACGCCAGAAAGATACCTGTGGAAAATGTCCTGTATGTCTCTGCTCTTGAAACAAATCTTTTGTCAGTGAAGAAGCTCACAAAACAAGGCAATGCAGTGACCTTCCATAACTTACTTGTAAAGGCTAAAATTACAGATGAACTGTATCAGCTGAACTGAAATGAGGTGGTTAATACTCCCAAGGAGGAAAAATATTCAAACTGCATTCACACATAGCACAGATGACTTGGGCACATAATAAGGAAATTAACTGACAATGACTACGCAAGTGGAATAGAAATTAGTCCATGTGATCAAACAATGAAATGCACCAGTTATATAAAAAGAAAACTGACAGGAAAAGCCTTTCAAAAGAAGAGTAACAACAGAGCTAAAAAAAAAAACCTCTGGACTTAATTCATTCAGATCTTTGTGGTCCAATGGAAAAATTTACTCCAGGAAAGACGAGGTGGTTTTTCACTTTTATAGATGATTACTCCAGGCATACACCATCTCTGTTACACAACAAAAATGAAGCACCAGAGAAACTTTTGGCTCAAGTAAGCAACAAATTTGGCAAAATGCTGAGTGCATTGCACAATGAAACTGAATATACAGGTGATAACACACAAGTGATTCTCAGAAAGCATACAACCCAGAACAAAACAGGGTTGCAGAAAGATTAAACAGTACTCTATATGAAATTGGAAGAACCATGCTGTTTAATGCAGATATGCCAACCACATCTAGGAAAATCAACTGAGAAAACTCCATATGAACTGTGGAATGAAAGGGTCCTGCATCTGAACCATCTAAAAACGTTTGGAGTCTATGTGTACATCCCAAAGAAAAATGTAAAAAAATAGGATGCTTGAGCATACTAGTGGGGTACAGTGAATCTCAAAAGCAATACAAAATTCTACACCAAGGCACAGATAAGGTAACCATCACTAGAAGTGTAATTGTCAATGAAACTTCAGTATGTTCAAAATGTCTTGAGCTGACTCAAACACTTCAAACTGAGGGAAATTCCATATCAGTGTCACATGATGATAAGCAACAAAGTGACACAGAAATAGAAATTAAAGCAGAAAAACCAAATACTGCAAAAGAAGAAACCAGGCCACAAGGGGCTTCAATCAGGAAATCCACCAGAAACAATAAAGACATCCCAGCCAAACTTCTGTCCTACATTGCCAATGTCCCAGACTACAATCTTATATGAGGACAATCAAGGATGTATCAAGCTTGCTACCAATGAGAATATAAATGCATTGAACATCATTACATTTATGATCTGGTTGAACAAAATGTAATTCTACTTACATACTGTGAAACTAAAAACATGATTGCACAAAACCACTTACAAGAGACAGACATATAGAACTGAGATCCAGAATTGGACTAAAATAAGGAGTAGGTTTTGAGTGGGGGTGTTGGAATACAGTGTTCATGCATTTTGTACGACAACTACATCAGTATTTAGTAGAAAAATATTCTTCAACAGGTAGATGGCAGTGTTTAACTGCATCTATGGTATACTCTATGCCTTTTCTCTGAATAAAGTTTTGTTTCCTTCTTGCAGTGAAGCAGAAAAGCACATGTGGACTGTGCACTGTCTGTTCTGTAAGTCTATACACAGAATTTCTAACAGCAACCATTGCGCTCCTTTCCCTAATTGTTACTTAACCACTTCTCGTCCGGCCCATGTATATAAATGGCTGAATGGGAGCATTACAGGAGTGGGTGGCCGTTTATAAACTTCCTCTCCACTCCCCACCTGTGGGCGCTCCCCGATCACTGTACGGGACCTCTGTGTGAGGTTCTGATCATGTGACCACTGATTGGCCAATCAGTGATCACATGAATAGTAGTAAACAAGATGTCACTTCTGACATCATTGCTTACTACTAATGAAATCTGTGAATGATCACAGAGGTCACATGGTACAAGGTTATTCACAACAGCATTGTACCATGTGACAAGCTGTGACCAATCACAGCTCTCACAGTATTTCTCATTGAGTATTTCTCAATGCAGCCAGAGAGAAGAAAACATGATTGCTTTTACAGCCTTTATGGCTAGGGTGACAGTATGTAAAAAAAACAAAAACAAAAACCATAAATAATAATATAAAAAAATAACGATAAAATGTCAAAAATGTTTTTGAAAAATTATAATTTTTGGTTATAAACTAATTTGGGTTTTTTTTTTTTTGCTAAAAAGATAGATGAATACATGTTGTTCAAGATTTATGTAGAAAGATTATTTATTTGCAAACGTTTATAATAAAAACACTTTTTTTTAAAAAAAGTTTGGACTTTTTCATTTATATAGCAAAAAAATTAAAATCTCAGTGGTGAATAAATACCACCAAAATAAAGCTTTTTCTGTCTCAAAAAATGCTACAAATTTCATGTGGGTACAGTGTTGCATGACCTAACAATTATCATTCAAAGTGTGATAGCGCTGAAAGCTGAAAACAGGCCTGGGCAGGAAGGGGGTAAAAGTGTCCGGACTTGAAGTGGTTAATATTTGTGACTCATGTCATTATCAAGTGACTAGCAGTGGGAAAGGGTGGGCAGGCACAGGAAAGTATAAAAGGGCAAGTACAGTAGAATGAAGGAATCTACTGAACACGACCAATAGGTCTATATACAAACTAGCAAATGTTTGTAAATATCCACATCAGGAGGAGAGTAAAATAAAGAGAATCTAGATTTACAGAAGCTGGTTAACTCATCTCTAAAAGTAATGTAGCACTTATCCTCGAAGGAGCCACTGATGGATTGGTCCCCTGATTCCAGATGACAACAAGCCTTCCAGCTTTGCCAAACCCTTTGACACACCAAGGCTGAAGAATGAAGATTTATTTGGGATACACACCCAGTGAAGCAAAAAGGAAACTCACAGCAACAGCGATAAACAGTCAAAACGTTAAACAAATTTGTGCAATACAACAAAGACAATGCAAGGACTAAGTATTTTTGGACACAATCCCCTCTGGGTACCTGAATCCTAAAATTTATGGGGGTCCTAACTAAAGGTGATAGTTGCCTAGACCCTGAAATGTCCTAGAGTCTCTCCAAAATCCCACCCACTGTGTAGAGTTGTACTAGGCATTGGAGCCCAGAATCCTGCGTTAGAACACTTAAGTAAATTTGTGACCCCATAGTAAAGTGTGTAAGTCCTAAAACTAAGTATCAAATGAGAGTGGGGCTGTCCCTCAAACAGGAGGGTAATGAGGTCATGGCCAACTGCCTCTCACCATCACACAGTCTGTTATGAGACCTCCATCTGTTTTCAGGTGTCCAGAATCCTGGACATTCAAAGGGTGCTTCCTGTGGAATCCATGATGTTGGTAGCAACCCTGGACACTGTAGCGATGATTTCTTACAAAGCCATTGATGCCCCTCACCTCCATCTTCCTGGATCTCTCTGATGGAAGCGGCCTCTAGGGGGATGCCCACAGTTTCACCCTGACACCACAGTGAACTCTGGCAACAAGCGGCATCTCTGACTCATCAGTTCACTCCAACTGTCACTTCTCATTCCCCATATAAGACTTCCCAGTCCAGGCTTCCCTTTTTAACTTTTTCCTCCTCTCTCAGCACACCATATCTCCTGGGACTTGTAGTCCTATGCAATACTTTTCTTAATAGAGCCTGTCTCCTGGGGACTAAATCTCCCATAGTTCCAGGCTGATCCCAACATTCCTGGGTAGGCTCTTCCTTTCCTAGCCTGCACTGTAGGTAATTAGTGTATCTGTATCCTGGGGGGTGGGCAGTCTCTCCTCCAGCCATGGCTTCAGGTGCAGCCTATCACTGTCTCCGGACAGCTCTCTCTACTCTACCTGTGATTCTGCTCTACACATCCATGGCCAGGAAGGGAGAGATGACAGTTGCTGAAGTCTAGATGGCTGTGTGTGGGCAGCTGAGTTCATTGTTACAGTTCAATCTGGGCAGCTGTTGCTGGGGAGCGCTGCAGACCCGGGCCACAATAAACTTGAGAAAAACTGCTAAATACATAGTTACATATGGGAACTGCTTTACTTTCTAAAGGATTTCTTAGTTTGTCACACAGATTAGTTACACAGACCTGTCAAGCAGCAGAGCAAGGCTGGAGACTAAACCCCCCACAGTTCCAGGTGGCTCCCAGCAGTCCTGGCTGGCTTTTCTTTTCCCAGGCTGCTCTTCAGCCATTTACAGTGGTTTTGTATCCTGGGGGGTGGATAGGTTCTCCTCCGGGCTTGGCTGCAGGTGCAGCGTATCACTGTCTCACTCTAGATGAACAGCTAAATACACAGTTTACAGTATGTGAACTGCTTTACTTTCAGAAGGATAGATTTGTAGTGTTACTCATGTGGCTTCAGCACCATCTCATAGCCAGAGGTCAATTTACATCACCAGGCCCCACATACAGAAGGATAGCATTCTTTACACTTACGAGTGACACCTGTTCTGACACCGACTACAGAGACATTTTGTGGGAAACGCCGCTGAGCACTGACTTTATTCCATGAATAAAAGAGAGATCTCAGTGCACTAATGGCTAATGTCCAGTGTTATATGTCCATATTCCCAATGAAGTCTATGGCCAATAACCACTTCTGATAGCAGCCGTCTCATCCTTTTCCTCTGACTTTATTCCAGCAGCTCTTCTTACATTGTAAACTTTACAACTCATTGTGCTCAGCAGAGTGGAACCACCATACTTTCTTTGCAAGGCCACACACACATGTAGTTACAAGCTCAGATATAGGAGGGTTCTGTTCCACAGAGTGCCCTAAAATAGGGACCTAGCTGCTCAGTAGGGTGCACCAAGCAGGGGCGGACTGACCATTTGGAAACTCGGGCACTGGCCGAGGGCCCAGGGTCAGTAGTGGGCCCCATGAGATGCCCCTGGTACATTTTTCATAGGCTTTTTTGAGTTTGGGCAAGGACACAGGGGCCCCATGATCCCCTATTGCCCGGGGGCCCCATGAGTTGTCAGTCTGCCCCTGGCACCAAGTACAAAGCTACCCTGCCTATGGAACCCCTGTCACCAGATGCCACTGCTCCCTCTCCCAAGTTGGTTCTCTTCCTATTTATTACTGTTTTTTAATCACCCAAAGGGTTAATTTTAATTATACAATTCATTCCCCAGTTCACCATTACACTGTAATAGCACACTTTCCCTTCAATTAAATCAGATCAGACGTTGGTTTACTAAAACTGAAGAGTGCAAAATCTGGTGTAGCTGTCAGGAAGGTACCAGATATACAGTAGGTGTCCTTTTATGACACAGAGAATAGCTGCGATTCAACGGATCTCAGCTATTCTCTGGTCATTCACAGTTTATGACACTCAGGAGATCATGTCAACCCTTCGCTGGAGATCTGTGTTCTCCCTCCAGATTCTCCAGCCCAGAGCTGGAGAATCGGAGGGACCGCAAACTAAGCAGAGATAATTTACCTCTGCTTAGTAAACTGATCTTTTACTGTAATCTCACGAGATTATAGTAAAATCAGCTGTTTTCCAGAGTTTGTAGACCGTTCTCCAGCGTTTGGAGACCGTTCTCCCTTCGTTCGGAGAACTGCTTCATAAACTGCATTCACAGGAGAACTGTGTTCTCCGAGAATGCCGGAGAACTGAGCAGCGATCTATTACCGCTGGTTCATAAACGGACACCTTAGTGCAGGTGAAGGTCCAAGGCACATATACAGTTGCAAGAAAAAGTATGTGAACCCCTTGGGATTACGTGGAGTTTTGCATGAATTGGGCATAAAATGTGCTCTGAATGTCATCTAAGTCACAACAATAGAAGAACACAGTCTGCTGAACATAATACTACACAAACATTAGATGTTGCCATGGTTTAATTGCACATAACATGTAAACATTCACAGTGCAGGGAGGAAAAAGTATGTGAACCTTTGGACTTAATAACTGGTTGACCCTCCTTTGGCAGCAATAACCTCAACCAAACGTTGTAGTTGCAGATCAGACCTGCACAACAATCTGGAGTAATTTTGGACCACCCCTCTTCACAAAACTGTTTCAGTGTAGCAATATTCTTGGGATGTGTGGTGTGAATCGCTCTCTTAAGGTCATGCCACAGCATTTCAATCGGGTTGAGGTCAGGACTCTGACTGGGCCACTCCAGAAGGCGTATTCTGTGCTGTTGCAGCCATTGTTTTGTTGAATTACTTGTATGCTTTGGGTCATTGTCCTGTTGCATCACCCATCCTCTGTGGAGCTTCAGTTGGCGGACAGATGGTTGTATGTTTTCCTGCAAAATGTCTTGATAAACTCTGGAATTCATTTTCCCATCAATGACAACAATCCGTCCAGGCCCTGAGGCAGCAAAGCAGCCCCAAACCATGATGCTCCCCCCGCCATGTTTTACAGTGGGGATAAGGTTTTGATGTTGGTGTGCTGTGCCTTTTTTTTCTCCACACATAGTGTTGTGTGTTCTTCCCAAACAACTCAATCTTGGTTTCATCTGTCCACAGTATATTTTGCCAGTAGTGCTGTGGAACATCCAGGTGCTCTTTTGCAAACTTCAAACGTGCTGCAATATTCTTTTTGGACAGCCATGGCTTCCTCCGTGGTGTCCTCCCATGCACTCCATTCTTGTTTAATGTTTTCCTTATTGTAGATGTGTCAACAAAAATGTTAGCATGTGCCAGAGATTTCTGTAGGTCTTTAGCTGACACTCTGGGATTCTTCTTTACCTCATGCAGCATTCTGCACTGTGCTCTTGCAGTCATTTTTACAGGATGACCACGCCTAGGGAGAGTAGCAACAGTGCTAAACTTTCGCCATTTGTAGACAGTCTGTCTTACCATGGACACATGAACACATGAACATCAAGACTTTTGGAGATACTTTTGTAACCCTTTCCAGCTTCATGCAAGTCAACAATTCTTGATCGTAGGTCTTCTGAGAGCTCTTTTCTGCGAGGCATGGTTCACATCAGACAGTACTTCTTTAAACTAGTAAACCCAAAACAGGTGTGTGTTTTTTAAGGGTAGGACAGCTGTCAGCAACACATCCAATATCATCACACTGATTGGAGTCAAGGTTGGCTCACTCCTGGCTCCAATTAGCTCTGGGAGAAGTCATTAAGCCAGGGCCTCACATACTTTTTCCTCCCTGCACTGTGAATGTTTACATGTTATGTGCAATTAAACCATGGCAACATCTAATGTTTGTGTAGTATTATGTTCAGCAGACTGTGTTCTTCTATTGTTGTGACTTAGATGACGTTCAGAGCACATTTTATGCCCAATTCATGCAAAACTCCATGTAATCCCAAGGGGTTCACATACTTTTTCTTGCAACTGTATATGCAGAGGCACACATCTACAGGCAGTCACCTTGCTGTGCATAGACGAGCACATACTGTATGTGCATACATGTGTGCAAGTGCGGACATGCATGCACCCGCCACTAACATTGGCACCAATGGGACTATTTAAAATGCAGAAGCTTCTGGCCAGTGCTGTCTGATCTACAGCTATTACCTGTGTTCCTGCATCTGTGTTTGATGCCTGTGATTGACCCTGCTTGCCCTGACCATGCTTGACCTCTACCTACCCTGACCTTGACTTGTTTGTGGACTCTGCTCTGTCTTCTCCTCATCTGCCTGCTCCAAGTGATGCTGACCTCTGCCTGTATCCTGACCATTCTCTTCCTGCCATCTATGCCTATATCTGACCGTCTGTTGCTGGACTGGCTCATCTGACCATGCATCCAGTTATTTGTCTGTCCTGCTCTGCATGTTACAAGGTTCCTGCTGGTCCTTCACTTGCTGTGCACTTCCAGACTTCCTGCACCTACAACACGCCAGCTGTCTGCCAAGCAACTGTCGCCTGCCGTCCACCCAGTCCAGGGTCTACTGCTTCTGCTGTTTTAATGATCGTTATAATAATCACATCTCACATGTGTGGACTTGCTTCCAAATTCTCACTGGCTAGAGGACCATGAGGTCTCACCTCCTCCTGCATTTATCATCTCCCAGAAAGACAAGAATGACACATGCAGGAGAAGGCAACCACAGCACATAATGTTCATCCCAAAACATTAACCCTTTTGTAGTGTAAAGCAGAATTAACAGCCAGGCACCTTCCTACATATCCTACATGCACTTTGTCCCCTGGTGGAGAGAACACTGAAATGAAGTAATAGATCTTCTTTAAAGTGGTAATTTCACTAGATGGCTAAATGACTCAAAGAATACTTATTTTTTATTGAATACATAACTGCATTCACTTTTGCTTTATCATATCTATTTAGAGTTAATTTTTCAACATTTATAATGTTGACTATTACAATGTAATTCTAACCCTGCTGATACAGTGTTGTGATTTTATCTGGCTTTTAGCTCACTACCAATGAGTCCAATTTCTGAGACCATGCTCTAGTTATGTAGACATAATTGCACCTACCAGTCCAAAAGTGACATTTAGCCCAGGGCATCTCAGACTCTGGTATTGTTCATTGAAAGGTATGACTGTTTAACTTAACTAAGTTTATAAAGAATATAGAAGTGTGTGCATCTATTCAAATCAGCACGCCATATCATTAATAAAACAGGCATAGTACATTTTCCTGCTTGCATTGGATGAGGATGATTCATCTGGCATTCTGAAAAGGAATTGACATCACAACCTATGACACGTTATAACAAACCTCTGTACCGATGTAACAGCTCATTCTGGCAGCTGGGAAGGAACATTGTCAGAATTTAGACAGGTGCAGAGTATTCTCACTGGCATGTCATGAACCAGTGGCAATGGCATTCCTAAATTGTTTGTACAGGTCTGTCATTCGTAGGCAGTTTATCATTATAGTGATATAAAGTCACTTGTTTTTATTGTCAGAGCCATTCTCTTGCACTCAATCTTCTTTATAATTTGATCGACAATGAATTCAGAAACAAAATGTAAAGTAAGGAACTATCAGTACCAAGAACTATGATATACAGTATTTTGGAATAATGAGGGCATCCCAAGTAACGGTGAATACATAGCAAGCTACTCTTACAGGCCACTGTATATACAAGAAAGGGACACTGTTCATCAGACTTCCTAGTGTACACTGTGCTCTTACGTAGTACTGGATCTTTGAGGTCTAGATAGTCCCATATTTAGGGAGAAGTAAAGAAAAGCTGGACATACACCAGTAGAATTTAATTTGAACATTTGTACAGAAATTCAGAATAATCGTTTTTCAGAGCATTTGATTGCATAAATGGTTAGCACTGCTGCCTGGCAGTAATAGGGTCGCTGGCAGGGGCGGACTGACAACTCATGGGGCCCCTGGAAAATAGGGGATCATGGGGCCCCTGTGTCCTTTGCCCAAACTCAAAAAAGCCTATGGAAAAAGGTACCAGGGGCATCTCATGGGCCCCCCTACTGACCCCGGGCCCTCGGGCAGTGCCCGAGTTTCCAAATGGTCAGTCCGCCCCTGGTCACTGGTTCAAATCCCAACCACGGCACCACCTGCCTGGAGTTTGCATGTTCTCCATGTGCCTGCGTGGGTTTCCTCCGGGTACTCCGGTTTCCTCCTACACTCCAAAGACATAGGTAGGTTAATTGGTTCCTGTCTAAATTGGCCCTAGTATGTGTATGTATGAATGTGAGTTAGGGACCTTAGATTGTACACCCCTTGATGGTTAGGGACTGATGTGTATGTACAATATATATGTAACGCGCTGCGTAAATTGATGGCGCTATATAAGTACCTGAAATAAATAAATAAAAAATAAATAAATTGATCAGTATGGAATTGATACACTTCATTGTTACATAATTGGTAAGGTTGAATAAAGACACTAGTCTGTAAGCGGGTGCATAATAAGCTACTGTTGTTGCCCATGTTAATGATCTTTCTGGTTTAGGTGTATTTTCTGCTGTGTTAATTGCACTATTTAGTTAATAAATTCCAATACAAAAGTGCAGCACAACCTAAAATTGGTAAAATATTTTTCAAATAATAAACAATTCACTTATAAATCTAACAATGAAAATTATTTAAAAAATTTATGTGATCACTTGAATATATGGAGCGCGGCACCTGTATATGTATCTGAAGATATATATACACATTTTGTTATATATCACTTATAAATCTGTGCATGTAAACATATGACACTATATCAACAACTGTATGTATTAGCTACAAATAAATTGCAATGAAATATGTATCTGTTCTATACCACTATAGCTACAATAATATATATTACCCACAAATAAAGTGCAGTCCAATGTCCACCCAAGTGATGGGAAAAAAGTGCTCAATCCTTATTCCTCAAATAAAGTCCACAGAGCTCCCTTCCAAATACTCATGTGTCTCCACAATGTAAATAATATTTACAATCATCACAATTATGACAAATCACAGCTTGAACTATCTTGCTTTGCATGTAATGAGTCTATCTCATATATTAGTTTCACCTTTTAAGTTGCATTACTGAAATAAATGAACTTTTGCACGATATTCAACTTTTTCGAGTTTCACCTGTATAATAGGGACATGAGTGTTCTGACACCAAAAGTGTGCAAAAAAAAAAATACCACTGTGTACCAACACCTGTCTCTGCTGCCACTTACCTCAAGACATTAACGAGAGCTCACTCCAGGTCCTGTACTTGGACGTAGTAAGCCTCGCCCAAAAGTCCATCCAGTTGAACCTAAGTGTGTGTGTATGTTTATGTCACTACAATTTTTAGTGTAATATTTGTACATTGTGTTTGCTAAGAAACACATCTAAAAGTTTTTGCAATTTATCTTCACTCCCCTCTGACACCACCAACTGGGGGGGGGGGGGGGGGTTCCACATCCTTACAGCTCTAACAGTAAAGAACCTCTTGCACAGTTATGGACCGCCTGTCGTCCAACTTCATTGTGTGGATTGGTGATCAGTACTGGACCGCATACTCAAGATGTGGCCTGAACCAGAGTTTTGTAATTTTACATGAAAACCCTAAAAAGTTTTTGTTCAATTGTTGTGACAGTGTTTCAAATTCAACGTTCAATTTCGAGATGCACATGGCATTACGATAAGTATGATTTTTCCCAAATGAAATCTACATTCACTGTTACAACTTTGCTTGTGAAACATTTTCCATCCTTCTTCGAATTTCCTCATCACTACAATCAAAAACATATATTGATTTCATCCCATTATCAAGAAGAAAATCAAACAAGTGTTTCAAAAAAACATTTTTAACAAAATTCTACTGGTGAATGGACAGCTAAAGAATTAGTCTCTAGTTAGAATTAGTCATTGTATATTTCCCCCTAAATGTTTCAATATATAGAACCTCAAATAATGAAACAAAATGAGACACTTGTTTAACCTAATTAGATAATGCTGAGTTTTTTTTGTGCTTGTAAAGCCACACTTCTACATCGGAGAGATTCTCAACCTCTGTCTAAGACACGTCCTTTATTCTGATCAATGAGGTGCTGATTTATCCAAACTGGGCCTATCCTAGAAATTTGACAAAATATGGAACTAGTGGTTGGAGACTATAAGTAACTTCAGTCCTTAATATTTCAGTAGAGGAGACACTTTTGAGAATAGTATACTGTGCAATACAGTGTTATGGGGTACACTGGAAACTGGTTCAGTTCGTCTCCCAGTGTTGGATGGCGTTACTCATGGGGCCATTCAAGTTTTTGTGTTTCCTTTTGCGTTGCATGAATATGTGTGAGTGATATATATCCCTCCCTTGTGGTATACCAGTACTTTGTATTTTATTTTCTAGGGCTGCATCCTAACTCAGTAATTGTGATTTTTTTTTCTTTATATTGTAAATCCATACAAAAGGACAACCTGTGTTGAGTGCTTGCTAGGTGACCTATCATATACCACGATGCTTAGTGTATAGCTATCACTGCATAACATTAGCTAAGAACATTAGGGGATTGATTGTTCCAAAAAGCTTGTCTAACGTGTTGATTGTAATTCAGTTTAATGTCATCTCAAACTGTCACAAATATTTATTATTCATACCATATGAAAATTTGACATCATAAATGGTTGGTTAGCTGGCTTAGTGGTTGTACTTAAGAAAAAACAGATTGGAACAGTGGAACCAGTGTAATTTTGACAATGTTGACGCTACAAACACTACAACAACAATCCCCATAACACACGTTTATGAAAAAAAATTAATTGGATAAATGTCACACACATTCATACAGGCTGGATTTATTTTCCCTGTATTTTCTGTAATAAATTAATTCCAATTTTCAGGCACGTGTAGCACTCCTGATCTATCACAGCTGGTGGTCTCATTTGAGCATCCTGATTTTGGCTGTCATACATTCTCCCTGTCTTTCTGTCCACCTGGTGGTAATTGATGTGGCCAGTTTCTGGGTGGAGACCAAACCCGATTTAAGCAAGCCAAGCCTGCAGTCTCATGCTTGCTATAGCATTTGTAACAGGTGCTCCAAGCTCTCTGTTTGTCTGCCCTGCTGCTTGGATTTCCCTGTGTATGACCTTGAATCAGATATTGACTGTTCTCTGAACTCTGCTTGCCTTTTGACTATGGATTTGACCCTGACTATTCTGAACCTTGCCTGCCATGTATCTGAACTGTCATTGAACCCCTCTGCCTGTCTGCCAACCGAAAGTACCTGTTTGCTGTGCTCAGTTCACACCTGCCCCAGCATGGAAGCCAAGCACTTTAACATTGTATATAGGTCCTGGAGGGTGACCAAGTATCAGTAGGCCTGCTTGCCTTATTGGAAAGGCGCTGCTATAGGTGAAGAACACAGAAGCCAGCTAAAGTGTATAAGCACCTGTGTAGGGACCACATAGTGTGACACCTATGATCGAAAATTTCTTGCATTATATTGTAAATGCAGTATATTTTCTCATTGAGGTAGCTCAGAATATTATATACAGTATTTTATAAATAGACCCCAAAGTATATGTATATATACTTTTGGATAGAGTAAGGAAGGTCAGATTCCCTTTGAGGTTATGTTTGGCTCCCTTGTGTGCCCTGGATTGATTTGCCTTCATTTCCTTTTCTGGAGATGCAACTGGAAATGAGAAGAAGTCTTCCCAAAGTGAAGAGAATTCCTGTCTTAGTTGAAACTGGAAGCCACTGGATGATTTATCTATGCTTCTTGCGTTGGCCACAACACAAATATTTAGAACTTTTGGCTTTCTGTCTTAGTGACAATATTCATCAGGAAAAAATAGAGGGTTGAATCGCCACAGCGGTAGCACAGACAACAATGAACATCTGTGAAATATGAATCGGTATCCTATAATTATACACTCTATAAAGCACAAAAATAATATAAATAAACTCCCTGTGTAAATGACACTAAAAAGTCCCACTTTCACCCTTGAAAGTCCAAGATAATTATATAAACCTTTCCAGTGTCAGTGAAAATGTACAAAACATAAAAAAAACAAAAACAAAGTCCAAAGAATTTTTCTCCAATTTCTGATTTAAATTCGCCGTGCGATTCAAATAATTGCCGTGTACCTCCAAACAAAGAAAAACTCAATAGTGTATTATCCTCAATAAATAATGGACAACAATAATAAATTCATAAATAATAAATCAAAAACAGAAATTTCTAATTATTTCTGTGCAAATAAAACACACAAAAAACGTGAAAACACTTGTGATAGTGAAACACTCTGTGTGAACTTTTATATATACACTCCTCCGTGAACACTCTGTGAACTCATCTAAGTGGCTGAATCATATACCCTTACCCTAATTAAATAATAAACCAGCCTTTAAAAAAATCCAGAAAGAAATAGTGATCCAATGGAACCTTGCTCCAATCTCCACAGGAATACCTTCTGATCCCAAAATGTTCAATCCAATACTCCTGCCTTCTTACACTCCATGTTACTTATAGAAATAAATACTAGCCATATAGTGCAGTATGTTCCAATAATATAAAGATTCAAACTTTAATAATTGTGCTTACATATAAAAAACCTTAAAATCACATTTTATTCCCATAACTCCACCTCAAGTAGCTTCCTGGAACGCCAGATGTGGTAAACCTCACTAAAGATGGCCGCTCAGCCACTTCCGTTTTTTTGTGCAACGTCCAACGTCACGTCCCTTGACGCATTTCGTCACTTCCTGACTTCCTCATAACCCTAGACCTGCCTTAACCACTTGCCCTCCGGAAGATTTACCCCCCTTCCTGACCAGGCCATTTTTTGCTATACAGCGCTGCACTACTTTAAGTGACAATTGTTCGGCCATGCAACACTGTACACAAATTGAAATTATATCATTTTTTCATACACATAGCTTTCTTTTGGTGGACTTTTTTGTTTATCCTAGTAATGGCAGCGATCACACTGGGTGGGAACTGACTAACTGCCACTGAATAAAACTGCTTCAGCACAGTCAGCAAGTGGTTAATGTGTCAATGCTGAAAAATTTGTTTAATTTTTTTTGGCCTTATATAGTATATACAGTAAATAATTAAAGTAAGTTTAAAAGCACATCCCCACCACCCTATAGCAGAAATACTGCTACAGGGCAGCAAGGGTGCAAAAAATCACGTATATATATGTGATTTTGCACCTCCGGGTAGGGGGCTTGCACAAGCCGTGCGCACGCCCTACCCAGGGGTGGACTGACCATTTGTAAATTCGGGCACTGGCCGAGGGTCCGGGGTCAGTAGGGGGACCCATGAGATGCCCCGGTACCTTTTTTATAGGCTTTTTTGAGTTTGGGCAAGGACACAGGGGCCCCATGATCCCCTATTGCCCAGGGGCCCCATGAGTTGTCAGTCTGCCCGTGGCCCTACCTGCACCACCATTCGCGGCAACGGCTGTCAATCACCAGGTCCCGGCTGGTAATTACTTGCCAGCGCGACTTCTGATGATCACCGATGGGGAGGAGGACTGTTTTGTTCACTAACAGTCCTCCTCCCTGTCAGCTTGGGCACACTGCTCTGGAAGACTGGACATGAGGACGGCAGTAGCAGTCCACAACTGGATGTGGAGGATCACTGTTTTACCGAGGATCGAAAGGATCAGGTAAGTATAGCCATTCAGTGCTCCCCTAGACAAAACAAGCAGTTAAACCATGTAGTGCGAGCCCAGCCCCACTGGGCTTTTTTTGTTCTGTTTCAAAGGAAATCTTTACAAAGTAAGGGAAATTCCCCTCTTAGGACTCTTTCATATGGGTGGCGCTAAAGACAAGTTGCTGAGTTGCGCTTTTAACACCCCTGGCCACCCCCCTAAAGGCAAAACACCATCAGGGGAAAATGTTCACATGCCAAAGCTGCTATGCATTGTGTCAAGGGTTAAGGCAGATTTAGCGACCTGTCATACTCATTAAAGTCAATGAGGTTAAAGTTAATGAGTCATTAAAGTTAATGAGGCCACACTGCAACAGTGAGCTAAACATTTGGCTCACAGTTGCAGTTCATTAAATATCAAAAGTAAGCGCAGCAGAGTGTAGGTGTCACAGTCCCTCAGCAGCTGAGAACCACCACCACCCCAGTGGAGTACAAGATATATGCTAAAAATAGTGCTTGAAAAGTTCAAAAAGTCCTCCAAGTGTCACCTTTATGTCCAAATAAAGTGCACTAGTTCAATCACCGTCTCCTTTAAATTCACGCTAGATATTTATCTCCCGGATATCCAATCTCAAAAATAAAATAAAAACTATATAGAGTAATATGCCTTTACTCCATAAATGGTATAAAGTGTTTATATACTGTGCTCACATTTAAAAAATATGTGTATACTCTTCAAATACCATTCCAAACTCGTCCTCTGCAATGCGATATCCTTTCTGGGGGGGATCCTTACTTCTTATTCCAGGTGAATTGAGTATCCGGAACCCCAAAAAATAAATCAGAGGCAATAGTGCACACTAAAATAAATAAATAATATTTTCTACTTACAATGGAAGAAACACAAAAAAACTGTCAGTCTCCCTAGGTCTGGTGCACCATGCAAGATCTCACCTCGTGGAGTGTCAATGATCATGAGAATAGTGAGGAATCATTGTAGAACTACACGTGAGGATCTTGTCAATGATCTCCAGGCAGTTGGGTTCACAGTCACCTAGAAAACAATTGGTAACACACTACGCCGACAAGGATTGAAATCCTGCAGTGCCCGCAAGGTCCCTCTGCTCAAGAAAGCACATATCCAGGCCCGTCTGAAGTTGCCACTGAACATCTGAATGATACAGAGGAGGACTGGTTGAAAGTGTTGTGGTCAGATGAGACCAAAATCGAGCTCTTTGGCAGCAACTCAACTCGCCGTGTTTGGAGGAGGAGGAATGCTGCCTATGACCCCAAGAACACCATCCCAACTGTCAAACATGGTGGTGGAAACATTTTGCTTTGGGGGTTTTTTTCTGCTAAGGGGACAGGACAACTGCACCACATCAAAGGGATGATGGACAGGACAATGTACCGTCAAATCTTTGGTGAGAACCTTTTTCCCTCAGTCAGGGCATTGAAAATGGGTTGTGGATGGGTGTTCTAGCATGACAATGACCCAACACACATGGCCAAGGCAACAAAGGAAAGGCATTCAGGAGGCTGCAGGATCCTCATCTGAACATCTGAGAGCAGCTGCTTAGCCACACTCTGAAAAGCGGACCGCCACAGAGCATTTCAGAGCTTTGGCTAGTCTGCACCTAGGGCAGCACAGTGGCTAAATGGTTAGCACTTCTGCCTGGCAGAACTAGGGTCATTAGTACAAATCCCAACCACAGCGCCACCTGCCTGGAATTTGCATGTTCTCCCTGTGCCTGCATGGATTTCCTCCAGTTTCCTCCCACACTCCAAAGACATGTTTTTTTTTTTTTTTTTTAAGTCCGCAAACGTGCAAACTACAACGAAAAACCCGTAAGTGATCACAAAAAAAGTGCAAGTGCGAACACCACACGAAAAAGTGCACTTAGGGGTGTGTTTGTCCTACCCCCGCAAGGGTTGGACCGTTCGCCTGATCCCCCGGGGCACGAAGCTCCTGACAGGGACAAGGTTCCCATTTGGTCCTCCTGGCCAAAAGGCCTGGTGGACCACCGTTCCTTATGCCCAGCCGAAGCCGGACATCCAGTACTAGGCGAGGGGGTTCTCCCGAAGAGAAAACCCCCTAGGGATCAGGGGAGGAAGGAACCGTATGGCCACACATCCTCCCCCTAGACTTCAGGTAAGGCCCGAGGACCCACACCCTCCATCCGTGAAAAGCACACACATAAGAACAGAAAAAGTGACAAACGTGGGAGTGCATAATAAATAAAGTAAAGATAAAGTAAAAAAATAATAAAAATGGTACCGTGCCGAAATGTGCACAGACCAGGCCCTGAGGCCTGTAGCAAAAATTCACTCCAAAGACATGTTGGTAGGTTAATTGGAGCCTGTCTAAATTGACCCTAGTATGTGTATGCATGAATGTAAGTTAGGGACCTTAGATAGTACACCCCTTGAGGGTTAGGGACTGATATAAATGTACAATATATATGTAAAGCACTGCATACATTGACAGCGCTATATAAGTACATAAAATAATAAATAAAAATAGCCTTAGACTGCTGTCACCAGAACAGGTGTCAGCACTGAACTATTTCCTCCGACTTGCTTTGATGACCACTGTAAAATTTGCATTAGTTTAAGTGACAATGGTCACCAAGACTAATAGTGCAAGTGAATATCTCCAGTTGGGTCAAGGTGATTGTAACCGTATTAGTGCATTTGCGACAGAAACAATTGAGTACTGTCCGTGATACTTTTTTTATTTGCACTAATATACAATTTTGAGGACAAGCTTTTGGGGTATGTCCCCTTCTTCAAAGTCCAAACAGTACTATTACAAATCACAAACTTTGTGATTTGTAATAGTACTGTTTGGACTTTGAAGAAGGGGACATACCCCGAAAGCTTGTCCTCAAAATTGTATGTTAGTGCAAATAAAAAAAGTATCACAGACAGTACTCAATTGATCCAGTTGGGTCACAAACAGAAATAAAAACGTAACAGCTATTCAAATCCTTTCTCACGCTATCCAATCAAAAAAATTAACTAAACATACAGTACATTTTAATTTTCCTTGCCTGCACTGTAAAAATAATAACTTGAATAAAACTGGCTGCAAAGAACAAATGTTTTGGGTTTTTTTTGCTAGGAAGATCATCATTAATTAAAATAATATCAGCTGGAGACTAAGCGAATATGTCTTTGTAAACTTCACATGGTTGCAATGTGCTAATGTCATATAACAACCTAAATTCATCTCAGAAAAGGATCGTTCATATGAGTTTTCATTTAAAACCGGAGTTTAAATTCCTCATAGCTTTTCTTGAGAAACAAAACAGTAGGAAGCATGTAAACCACAGCCCCTATCCACATGACATCATTTAATTCCTGTAGGAAATATCATACACGTCCTTCTGACTTTTGGCACTATTTCCTTTCATTTCCGTCTACAGATATATAGGATTTGTTCTAGCTATGGGTGGTATACATTACTTAGCAATCGCATGTATACAATATATTCCCTCTACAAAGTTCATTCCAGTGTAACTGTACATATTAAACACAGATTTGTTTTTTTTTTTTAAAGAAACAACCATTTTTCTCCTATAAGATCACAATTTTTTTGTTGTTTGAAACAGTCCTGTCTGTGGGTTATAACAAGTACTTTGCTTATTGTTGCAGATTTTAATTTGCTTGCTAAGCCAAAGTTTATCGTACATGTTATTGTGAATTACATGGTCGACATTTTATTTATTCCCACAGTTCACATTTTCCAAACAAATATCTTAGGATTCTGGAATTACTGTTTTTGCAAAGAAAAATCTAAATTGCTACCTCTATAATTACCAATGGAAACTAAAAGTTCAACTATTAAGAACATTGAGATTGGTTTGTTTATGCTTTAGACTTTATTATATTTAAACATGTGTATGCAATCATAATTATGGGAATACACAAAGAAGGAATCTTTTCATGGCAAATCACCAAAATAAATAATACAAGAATAACCGTTTTTAGTTTGCTAGTAAAACATTTTTTACCCAGCCAATGAAAAGGTATTTTTTGGAAAGAAACTGGCAAAGGTAGTATTTACAGTATATACAGAGAGATTAAAATTTTACATAAATTAAAATGATTACCCTTTGCCCTTGGGGTGGATCGTGCTTTGCTGGGTTTTTTCTGTTGCCTTCCTCTGGATCAACTGTGGGTGTAGGATTATAACTTTTTTTTTTTTTAGTGGTTGAACTGGAAGGGGTTTTGTCTTTTTTTCAGCCAGACTAACTATGTAACTATGTCATGCTATATACATGGGTCATTCAGATTTCTTATGTTAGTAAAGTAACACCTACTTTGTAGCAACTTTTCTTCTTTTTCATTGCAAGTAGATAGTGGATTCCAAGCAGAAACAACGTGCCATCATTGAGTGCTACTCAATGTCAGTTCATGTCAGTGATCTCAGTTGATGACCTCCTACAGTCTTTAACCTCCCTGGTGGTCTAACTAATCAATATTTTGAATGTCAAAGAGGTACATTGCTTTGCGTGGAAATTTGTTGTTTTAAATTGTAGGCCTGTAATTCTTAGGAATAACTCACTTAAATCTATCCCAACAAGAGTCTAGTAAACATCCCAGGTATCATAAACACACAAAATCATAAAATATAATATAATAAATAATTATAAAGAATAGTAATATAATAATAATAAATTTAATTCAATAATGTCATTGTATGATGAGGAATTTCCCCACTAATCACTATCGCTCAATTCTGCAAGTGATTCTAATTCACTATTGCTGTTCTCTAGCTGGTCTAAAACCACTTTTGACCTAAAGGGAAGCTTTTTGGACGCCATGGACGTTCTCTAGTTTCCAGGCAGAAAGAACGGTAAAAGTGCAGGCAGGGCGCAGGACAAAGCACTCGGGACAACATTTAGGTGAAATGGTTTGATACAGTAATGTAATTCTAACATATTACAGTGTATTGTGTGTATGTAATATTTTAACTTTTTTGAATTTCCCGCTGGATCAGCCCCCGTGCGTCCCGACGCTTGCAGGGAACAGAACCTGGAAGACGGAGGCCGGCATCGGCCGGAGAACTTGGCTGGAGGACATTGCAGAACAAGGTAGAGATCGGGGGGAAAGCAGGAGAATCACTATGGAGTAATCCCAAGTGTGGCTCGGGGTTACCGGTTTTGGTACTGAAAATTAACCCCGAGCCACACTCAGGATTACCGCTAGGAAGGTTAAACTTCTTCATCCATCTGTGCACATTACACTTGTCAATGGTGTCATCTCCATAAACATTCTGTAGCCTGCTGTGGATGTTGACCAGCCTGAACCCCACCTTTATCAAACACTCAATGAAGGCATGTTGCTTCTGCTTGAAATCCATTATTTACCTGCAATGAAAAAAAGAAGAGTTACTATGTAGGAAGCATTACTCTACCAACTCATGACATTCGGACGATCTACAGTATGTATGTTAATAAAAAAGTTATTCCCTCTTTTGCATGACTTTTGGTAAAGCGATTCATTAATGAGGCGTTATTATGGCTTTCATTAATGCCTTAATGAATGTGGCATACATTGCTAGCTAGCATGTCAACTCCACCAGAGATAACATATTTTTAAACTTTATTAAACCGCAGAAAAACGTACATACTGCACCGTACAGGTTGCCATTTGGGATTTAATGCCATTCTGTTAGTAGTATTAGTATTATATGTATGTCTAGTATTATACATACACTTCATACATGCAGGGGTTAAACAAAAAAAAACAAAACATAATTTGCAGGTGTGAAAGTGACATGTTTCACCTTGAAAGTAGAAGTGATGTAACATTCTTTTGCTTCTGCTGTGTGATGAGACACCTAGCTTACAGATTGGAAGCCTCACTTTCATCATTCACTGTGTGTGCTGATAGTAATACAGAGTCATGTCAGAGTTTACTGAGCTTCAAAGAAGGCAAATTGTTGGTGCCGCTTAGCTGGTGCCTCTGTGACTGAAGTTGGCAACATATTTGCGGTGTCGCGAGGTACAGTATCAAAGGTTATGACGGCATATACAGTTTCTGGGAAAACATTTTCCCATAAACATAAGCGCGGTCAACATGGTCAACTGATTTAAAGAGACAAAAAGACATTGCACAGGATTGTGACCCGGAATAAGACAACAGCTGCTGTAAAAGTGAGCTGTAAGATTGAGCAGAGCTCAATCTCAGTCTTCATGGGACTGAGAATAAATTGTCAATGTCAGTCACAGAGGCACCAGCTAAGCGGGCATCAACAATTTGCCCTCTTTGAAGGGCACTCTATTCTTATCTATTCTATTCTATTGTTTTATTCTATGCTCTTCAAATTTCGGAAGACGGCTATAATCTATTTATTCTATTCCATTTTAGTCTATTCTATTCTTTTATGCTCTTTTCCATTCTTTTATGCTCTATTCTATTCTTTTCTATTCTATTCTTTTATGTTCTATGCTATTCTTTTCTATTCTATTCTACTCTTTTCTATTATATACTTTTATTCATCTTTTATTTTATTTTATTGTTTTCTGTTATGTTTTACTCTATTCCTTTCTATTCTATTCTTTTATTTCCTTTTCTATCTTATTCTGTTCTGTTTTACTCCATTCTTTTCTATTTTATCATATTCCTTTATTTTTATTCTATTATATTCTATTTTCTTATTTTCTAATCTGTTCTGTTCTATTCTATTCCTTTAATTCTGTTCTATTCTGTTCTGTTTTATTATATTATATTCTCTTTGAAATTTTATTTTTGAAAGACAGCTATATTTATTCTATTAAATTCTATTCAGCTCTATTTTTTTATATTCTATTCTGTTTTATAATATTGTATTCTTTTCAAAATTCAGATTTTTGAAGACAGCTATATTCTAACACTAACACACATAGTCTTTGAAGGAAATTAGCAAAAGTCAGCAATATGTTTATATTTCGAATTTGTTTTCGAATTCGATTTTGTTTTGATTCAAATTTCAGATGGAATTCTGTTTTGTTCATTAAAACATGTGACTATTGTAATTTTAATAAATGTGTATACATCCAAATAGCAAAAATGACGTTTGAATTTTGATGGGACTAAAACAAACCACACATGCCTAATCAAAAATGTATTCTCCCTTTGACAGAAACCATGTGACATGACCAATGCCTTGGCATTGGTACTCTAATTACAGTCAAAGAAAGCTGGAATACTACTTTTTGTATTTGAGTATTTCAGTGAAGCAATTTGCACTTAGTTCCTCTTATTTACATACGTTTAATTGAGTACTCATGTTACCATATGTTTGATCGGTGTTAGTAATGTAGCTTTTCTTTAAGTTTTCATAAGACCGTACTAACAGGTGGGCTTTATTCTTCTTTAAAATTGATTCCTTGTTGATGCTGTACTTCCCTTTTTGTGAAATTGATGTTACAGTTGTCCAGTAAACTGCTGAATAAAAGAAGACCGATACCATCATCTGCTCTCTACAACTACTTTATGAATTGGCTCTGATCACAGTGTAGACAAATACCATTAATATTCCCTTTTTATTTTTCTAAAACATGATTACTGGTGGTGATTAAGAAGATTATGCTATTAACTGAATTGGCTGTTGAAAGGACAAGTGTCTCACCCAAGTGCCTGGTGGCTTCACTATGCGTTCTGCGTTGTCATTTTATTTCCCAAGAACACATGGCTAATTTTCATGCAGCAAGCATCCCATGCTAATTCAGAAGTCCTTCAGGCATCTGCAGATTATCATTAGCTATAAAACAGAGGAAGCTGGCATAAATCAGAATAGATAAAGTACAGCAGGGATGTGTGACTACAAAAGAGGTACTTTGTGAGATGGAAAAATAAATCAGCTTTGCAGAGATCATCACATTCACACATTTATTATATTACTGTTGTGTTTTTCTCACTTGACAGAAATATAAAACCTGCAAAGAATGCTAAGGTTTAGTCACAGCTCAAAATGTTCAAGTCCAGGTTGCTAAATCCATATTTTATGTGCACTGTAGCTGCCACAAGAAAGTCATTTACACATATAGGGATGGCTGTATTCATGCTGTAGGGGCTTACTAGAGCACAGAAACAATGGCTGAACAGATAATGATCAATATCCCTATCAACTGATGAACACTGCAGGTCCTGGAGCTCTGGTGCTTAAAGTAAGGACTGGCAGATGTCTCAGCATCTATCATCCTCAATTAAATGTCTAGTTACCTTAAAGAGGAATTACAGATATGGGCAGGGGCGGACTGACCATTTGGAAACTCGGGCACTGCCCGAGGGCCCGGGGTCAGTAGGGGGCCCCATGAGATGCCCCTGGTACCTTTTTCATAGGCTTTTTTGAGTTTGGGCAAGGACACAAGGGCCCCTTGATCCCCTATTGCCCGGGGGCCCCATCAGGTGTCAGTCCGCCCCTGGGTATGGGTATCTTATACATAGCTACATTGGTCAAGTTATGACCATACCTGGTCAATGTCCCTGGAAGCTGAAAATCTCTGAAGTAGACACAGCTACTCCAGAAATCTCCACTTGCTTCTAGGTCTCATTGGTACGAAACCCAGAAGCTAGTGGAGATTACTGGAGTAGCTGTGTCTACTGCAGAGATAGCGGGTGCACTTCTGCTTACTGAACACAGGAGGTTGGCCACTTGGTACAGGCACCATTCAGGGAATGCGTTACATCTTCTGAATGAATGCAAAACCTTCTCTCATAGGATGAGATGCCCCTGGTACCTTTTTCATAGGCGTTTTTGAGTTTGGGCAAGGACACAAGGGCCCCTTGATCCCCTATTGCCTGGGGGCCCCATCAGGTGTCAGTCCGCCCCTGGGTATGGGTATCTTATACATAGCTACATTGGTGAAGTTATGACCATACCTGGTCAATGTCCCTGGAAGCTGGAAATTTCTGAAGTAGACACAGCTACTCCAGTAATCTCCACTTGCTTCTGGGTCTCATTGGTACGAGACCCAGAAGCTAGTGGAGATTACTGGAGTAGCTGTGTCTACTGCAGAGATAGCGGGTGCACTTCTGCTTACTGAACATAGGAGGTTGGCCACTTGGTACAGGCACCATTCAGAGAATGCGTTACATCTTCTGAATGAATGCAAAACCTTCTCTGATAGGATGAGTTGGAGAGGCAGGGCAATAAGGAAAATCCCTGGTAAATCCCTGGTAGTCAGGATTTGATGTTTTTTCTACAGCCAGTAAACCCCCCAGCATGTAATCCTATGTGTCCATGCACACATAGAATGTAATCAACGCTTTTTGGCTGGGACGTTTTTTGGCTGAAAAAAAACCCAGGACTAGTGGGTTTCTACAGGAGTTTTTCAGCTGTAAAAATGCTCTAATGCTGAAAATGTGGCAAAACGCAGTAAACATGGCAAAACACTGCAAACCGGCATTTATGGACTATATTTGACCAAAAAAATTTTTTTTGTGGTAAAAAAAATGCTAAAAAACGCTAAAACCGCAAACGTGGAAAAAACTGCTAAACTTTTTAACGTGACTTTACACAGCTAACGTTACCAGCGTTATCAAAGCGTTCCGTGTGCATGAGGACTAAAAATGCATTTACTCTTTCTGTGGTAGTCAGTTTATTGATACTCTCTTTCTCACAGTCAGAGCTGTAATCCTATCATTTGAATTCCCTTCTGTAGGTTAAAGACAAATGAGATGAAAATTTACTAGATTTGATTAAGTGCCCCAACTTTAGACTGATTTAAGCAACTGGACTCAGAAGTTATACCATTTTTGAAAAATCCATTTTAAAGTTAAAGCACTGATAATACTGAAATGAAGTCCCAAAACTATTATACAGTATATCTCTATAAATGTACAACTCAAAGATTAAGTTATACTCTTAGTCAATCAACATTAAGAACGCATTTCTCATGCCTCCTTGTACAATATCTCTTTAAACTTTTTTTCATAGACATCTGCTTGATATTTTTTTCTTCTTTGCCTCCACATCAGAGACATCACTTTCTACAAGCCTTGAGCTTCGAGATAAGTCCAGGAGGAACCAGTCTTCAATTTTTGCCCATGTATTAATACAGCGGTTACTGACTGAGCTGGTCTTCACAGAGGCTTTTGCATGGTCTTTAGCAGGGGCAGACTGACCATTTAGGCACTCGGGCACTGCCCGAGGGCCCAGGGTCAGTAGGGGGCCTCATGAGATGCCCCTGGTACCTTTCATAGGCTTTTTTGGGTGTGGTTTAAGTGTGGGCGAGGACACAGGGGCCCCATGATTTTCTATTGCCCGGGGGCCCCATGAGTTGTCAGTCCGCCCCTGGTCTGTAGTGGAACTAGAGTCCATGGTCTAATACTCCCTGTTTTACTTCATTTTAAGGTGTCTTTGGTTGAACCTAGATTTACCCAGCCTTTAAAAGAAAAAAAATTCTACTTTTGTGCCTTGCTGAGAAAGAATTTCTCAGCAACACAAAAGCAATTGAGTAGGCAGCTTAGTATTGACTAAAACTATTTCACCAAGTCTTAAATAATTTCAACATTTGATTTTTTTAACTTGAAACTTATATCGTAGGTAGGCCTAAAAATATGTCATTACAATGAGTCAAAATTAAATTTCATAATATCATATTTAATTATTCTGTGTGGTTATTCTACCTAAAATAAGTATATTCATATTAATAATTTTAGTAGTTTATGTTGCTGAAAATATGATGGATTTGAGATGGTTCATTTTTGAAAATTGGCAACTCCTACAGTATATGTTATCTAATTATATACTTACATGACATTGTGTCCTTTAAAGTGTAATTGCATGTTTTAGCTCATAGGTCCTTGTCACATTGTTACTGTCCCCCTCAGGCTAATATTTATCTGTGGCATGCCCTATTAGTACTGTCTAAAAGTGATGCTGCTGCTTTACTGTGGTAGATACAGAAGGTAATTTTTCTAATAGCTAGGTGGGGAGACAACCCATGAGCAGGGGCGGACTGACCATTTGGAAACTTGGGCATTGCCCGAGGGCCTGGGGTCATTAGGGGGCCCTATGAGATGTCCCGGTAACTTTTTCATAGGCTTTTTTGAGTTTGGGCAAGGACACAGGGGCCCCATGATCCCCTATTGCCCGGGGGCCCTATGAGTTGTCAGTCCGCCCCTGCCCATGAGTACTTTTGAACATGCAGTTCAATTTTGGGCAACAATTCACAAAAAGAACATTGGGGAACTGGAGAAAGTACAGAGGACAACCAAACTGATACGAGGCATGGAGGAGCTCAGCTATGAGGAAAGAATAGAGGAACTGAATTTATTCTCTCTTGAGAAGAGAATATTAAGGGGGGATATGATCAACATGTATAAATACATCAGTGGTTCATATAGTGAACTCGGTGTAGAACTATTCACCCTGAGGTCATCACAGAGGACAAGGGGGCACTCTTTACATCTGGAGGACAAGAAATGTAATCTCCAAACACAGAAAGGTTTCTTCACAGTAAGAGCTGTGAAAATGTGGAATAGACTCCCTCAAGAGTTGGTCTGGCCAGCTCAGTGGATTTCTTTAAAAAAGTCCTGGATTCTTTTTTAGATACACAGAATATAACTGGATACTAACATTTATAGGTACAATTGATCCAGGGAATATCCGATTGCCTCTCGGGGGATTAGGAAGGAATTTTTTTCCCTGCCGGAGCAAATTGGATCATGCTTTGCTGGGTTTTTTTGCTTTCCTCTGGATCAACTGTGGGTATAGGATTATAACTACTTCTTTTTTTTTTGTTTTTAATGGTTGGACTGGATGTCTTTTTTCAGCCAGACTAACTATGTAACTATATGTAACTATGTAACACAATGTACAATGACGTCATAAAAGTGATGGCCTCATAAAAATAATATACATAAGAACTGGAACCTCTAACAAAGCACAACCATGCTATCCCAGATAACCTTACAACTTAATGTGAACCTAACACTTAACCCTCCAAAACTTCACTAACACCTAACCCTTAACCTTACCTCCTAACCCTAATTACCAACCAATGTCCCCATTGTATGATTTTCTCTCTAAAGTTAAAAATTTTCTTCACTTTCATTTGGTGTGATAGTGGTCATCAGATCAAATAGAGAGGGTGAATCCCCCCAATAGAGACACAGGCAGCAATAAATCCTGACCCCTAAACCCCTCAACACAATATAAAAGTATAATAAAAAAAAGTTTTAGCTTTAGATACAGTTAAAAAAAAGTAGTGCAGTATCTTGTACTGACAAAACAAAACAAAACAAAACAAAACAAACACAAGGTACGGTATATACCAAAATGTGGACTCTATGGAACATGTTTATTTTCTCAGAGAAATGGAAGTCTCCTCTCGAGGTGGGTCATACTAGTGATTAGATATTGGAGCCCCCCCGTTGCTATGATGTGTAGTCATTCATCTTTCCCTTTCTTTCCTTTTCTGTTACTTCCTAACTGACTTCTTTGCCTAAGATAAGAGAAAACCTGCACAGCGATATCCTCCACAGCGATCATTCCGTACAGTGTCTGCAACCTATGGTGGCTCCTTGGAGTCCCAGCTTCCAGGGACTCCAGATATTCTCAGGAACCTATTGTGTGTTTTAAGGTGTCTGACAACACCTATGATACAGAATTGTGGAATAACTTTGCACTCTAATTGTACTGTATTTGCCTTATTGCCATGTCTAACATGGTGGGAAACTGATGTCTTCAAATATAAAGAATTTGAAAAAAAAAGTAGTGCAGTAACTTTAACCATTTGCCTACCGGGCACGTTTACCCCCTTCCTGCCCAGGCCAATTTTCAGCTTTCAGTGCTGTTGCACTTTGAATGACAATTGCGCAGTCATGCAGCACTGTACCCATATGCCTTTTTTTTTTTACCATTTTATTCACACAAATAGAGCTTTCTTTTGGTGGTATTTAATCACTATTGGGTGTTTTATTTTCTTGCTAAACAAATGAAAAAAGGCCAAGAATTTTGAAAAAAATTAAAAGTTTTTCTTAGTTTCTTTTATAAAAATTTGCAAACAGGTAATTTTTCTCCTTCACTGATGTACGTTGATGAGGCTGCACTGATGGACACTGATAGGCAGCACTGATGGGCACTGATAAGGCAACAATGATAGGCAGCACTGATGGGCACTGATGAGGCAACAATGATAGGCTGCACTGATGGGCACTGATGAGGCGGCACTGGTGGGCATTGATGAGGAGGCACTGATGAGGCTGCACTGATATACAGCACTGATGGGCACTAATAAGCAGCAATGATGGCCACTGATAGGTGGCAATGATGGGCACTAATAGGCAGCACTGACTGGTGGCAATGGTGGGCACAGATTGGCAGCACTGATGGGTACAGATTGGCAGCACTGTTGGACACTGATGGACACCTTTGGGGCTGCACTGATAATCAGTGCCCTGATTATCAGTTCAGATGTCTCTATTCATGCTGTGACAGCATGAGGAAAGTACTGCCGATAACCGGAAAGTGTGTTTACATTGTGATCAGCTGTGATTGGCACAGCTGATCACGTGGTAAAAGGCTGCTGTAATTGGCCTGTAATTGTAAGTGTCATATAATTAGCTGTGTCCAAAGGACACAGCGATCACAGAGAGCACTGGATGCGCGCCGTTGGGGGCGTGATTCTGGGAAGAGGCCATATGATGCCCTCCCAGAATTGGACGACCACGCTGTAGCCGTCATTCGGCTACAGCGCGGTCAACAAGTGGTTAAAGGCTAAGTTCACCTTTTGAAAAAAAAAATACACATTTATATGTGCATTTATTATTTTTTTTTCTAAAGAGCCTGCAGAGCATTGCACCCACGAACAGCAGATCATGGGTGCAATGTCAGGCTCCTGCAGACTCGTACGGCCAGACAGATACTTGAGAGCAGGAAGATCACTTGACTACTAGAGTGATGGCTAATGGTACTTGTAGACTATTCACGGCTCTATCAGTGGAGCCCTGCATGGCCACTCTTTTTTCAAATTACATGTTCCACCATAAAAATGGATGGAACATGTAATATGTTCCAAAGGTAAACTTATCCTCATGGAACCATAGACTCATAGCTGCAGATTGAAAAGGAACTTTTATTTCATTATATGTTTACTAAGTTTTTTGCATATTGAATACAAAACATCACCTAAGGCTAAAGCCAGCAATATATGGACCACATTTTGCCTGGTTCAGCTGCCACTGACTAAACTTCTATCCATGTTTAAGGACAGTGGCTGTGCAGATGTCGATCCACAGATCAACTTCTGTACAACCTGTCAGATATACAGTATGCCTCTCGATCAGAGCCGCTGGCTACAGCAGGCAGCGCTGATCACTTTATTCTGATGGCAGGGAAGTTTCCCTGCTGTCAGAATATAATAGCTCAGTGGGAGTGATTCCCCCATCTACATCTAATGTGTGGATGGAGGGATCGGGTGGGGTTTTTTTCCTTCCATAGCAGTAAGGCACAGCAGTACCACACATGTACAGCATCATGACAAGTAGTAAACTATTTTCAGAGTAATATTATAGATTATTCCTATTGGTAGATACAGCTTATTGCTTTATAGATTGAATTAAAAGTTCGGAGCCTTTGAGATTTGGTGAAAGTAGTGGTTAGATCCGGCTCCCATGTCAAAAAAGGGTGTGGACAACCAAGGGAAGCCATGCTGTCTAAGACAGGACAGAGATATCTACCCTTCTTAGTAGGCATAGTGAAGGTGTAAACTTGACAAGCTTTAGTGTAAAATAACACTGTTCTAGGAAAGGTCATTTTTATTAACATTAAATGACAAATTGACTTGTGTAGCAAACGTATAAACTGTACTATATTACTTTTTTTATTTTCTATTTTTTTTCACAAAAGTGAAGTTACCCTTTAAATCTCCATAGTCTGGCTACAAGTTCACGTTTCCCTAGTCCAGAAAAGACTGAGAAAAAAAGTGTTTTTATAAGCTGAATTCAAAATACACTTCGTTTAGCAGGCTACAGACTAAGAGTGCCATTTTCTGCCAACATTTTGGCCTCTCTTAATGTAATGTTCAGTGTAGCAATTGTAGTGGCTCACAGCAATGACATTTGCTACCTATCACCATGGATTAGTCTTTACTCAGCCTCTTGTTTTCTTGCACTTAACAATTTATGAATTCCATTAGGGCACACTTCTGATGATAGTAGATTCTGACATCTAGTTGTTGCTTACCTATTTTTATTGTGTTGCTTTTATCATCCACACACATTCTCATTATTAATTGTAATGATGTTTTTGTTACACATTTCTTTGCCATGTTGTCACCCATCAATGGGTGTTATATCTTCCATCTTCTGCTCATGTCCATTGGGTCTAGCATCTTTCCCCAAGTACATCCCTACTTGTACTGTAACAACTAAAGCATTAGCCATTTTTCTGGAATTCATCTTTCTACTTCTCAATGCCACTGCTGTCAACTACCACACCAACCCATATGGAAGAAAAATATATTTTAAATATATTTTTAAAATATTCTTCCTAAATATATTGAAATATATTTGAAATGCTACAATTTTGGCCATATTCAATATATTTAAATAAATATATATATATACACTGCATGTTGAAATGCGTTTCTAATACAAAATATATGAAAAATATTTTTAAAAATACATTTCAAATATACCATATTTTTCACTCCATAAGACGCACCTGACCATGAAATATTTTTCATTTTGCAATATATAAAAAACGCATTTCAACATGCAATATATATCTATATATATATATATATATATATATATATATATATATATATTGAAATTGCCAAAATTGTAGCATTTCAAATATATGTCAATATATTTGGGAAGAATATTTAAAAAATATATTTTTCTTTCATGTGGGAAACACCTGTTGTCCTGTGCCTTATTGCTTTCCTATACCAACATCTTTACCCATTGCACCTGTCCAAAGGAAACATAGAGCATTAGCATTAGAGTCATCTATCCACTCCCTTCTGCAGGCTTTCACTATGGCCTTTTTCGTAGGTCACCATAGTGACACTGAATCCAATTAGACTTTTGTAATTCACTGCCATTCATCACAATCAAGAAACGTTTATTTAACTGGGTATTCAACCAAAATCTGGCATGCAGTAATAGTGTTAAGATGTGCAATTTATTTCATTACGAATTGAAATCCATATGGAATTTTCATTATTCAGAGATTCAGATATATATGAATCTTCAAATCACAATAGTAAAAAATTTCAACAAATCCAAAATAAATGATAAAGAAACAAAAAAGTTTGTTTAATTTCTTTCATTTGGATTACATGATGCAATAGGTTGGGTCTTTTGCTAATGTTTGAAGCATTCTAAGTAATGTAAGGACATAACAAATTATTTGAATTGATTCGGATCCATTTCGGGTTTTTTTGCATTAACATTTTTTATTGTTATAAAAGATGCACTACATATGAATGGAAACATATCATAATAAATACAACAAGGTATGAAAGTGAAAAAGGATGATGCTTCTTATTTATTGTGTTTGGGTTGTACTGAGGTGGATCCTTCAGTATCTCAGAATCATAACATAACTAATGAATCCAAAATTAAAGTTGTTGTGGCCCTCATGCATACTTTACGGTTTTACAGCGGCTGTTTTTGGCTTTTGACATTTTTTTCTATAGCCAGTAAACATCCCAGCATGTTATCCTATGTGTCCATGTACACATAGACTGTAATCAGCATTTTTTGGTTAGAAAAACCCCCCCCAGAACTAGTGGGTTTCTAGAGGAGTTTTTTTGCTGTACAAACGCTCTAACGCTCAAAAAACGTGGCAAACTGCGGTAAAACGTCACAAACCGGTGTTTTGGTTTTGGTAAAAAAAACTCTAAAAGAGCTAAAAAAGCACAAATGCGGAAAAACTCCATTAATCATGGCTAAACGCTAATGCAAAAATGTTAAAAAAAGCTGAACAACTCACGTTTTTAACGTGACTTTACACAGCTAACGTTACCAGCGTTATCAAAACGTCCTGTGTGCATGAGGGCTTATTCTTTATTTTGGATGCCCATAACTCCAGTTGATATCATCCAATCAGTTCATTCCATTTCTCTTTGTGGGTTGGACTAGCAGCGAAGATTGCATAAGTAATCTTCCAAAGTAACAAATCAACACGTTAAAATTAATATAGCTAATCTTCTGAAATAACATCCAGAAATCAGAATCTTAGTATACAAAATGAATTCCCCAAACAAATCATTGTAACTTAATGAACATGACGAGATTATTAACCTAGCAAATGAATTTGAAATTAAACAAAACAATTTTTTTTTTGTTGTACACATCTCCAATGGTGTTCAACAATGCTTAATCAGAGGACACATTACTTATGACATTTTATTACATGTTTCTGTATTGAATTATAGGTAAAATATACTAAATAAAGCACACATAAAGAGAAACTGAACTCCCCTCCTCACTTGTATTGCCAGGTTGTTCCCTGTGCCACCATCTTCTTCTGACATCACCAGGGGGGCCAGCTGTCTCTTCCAAGTTGTGCATGTGTGGAGAACCATATCATCAGGAAGGCAAGAGTAAAAACCATGAATAGACAGCCAGCTCCCCCTGATGGTATGGCACAAGTGCTGTAGAGTACCCTGCAACCTCCTATGACATTGGTATCCCATGATGGTGCAGGCTCATTAGACATCAGTCTGGTCTATTCCAGAAGTAAGTGTGGGGAAGAGTCCTCAAAAAAAGGAATTCTCATCCCCCCACAAATTGCCCAATTCTGTTAGATGAGGGGGGTAGGAGAATTATTTAAAGGTGCTAGGGAGGGTAAAGTTCCACTTTAATGTTCATGAATCCACACTTACAGGAATACCTCAAGTAAATGTAAATGTATGGGTGGAAAACATGCATTCATCTTACAGTCTAGGAGCAGTAAAACTGGGTGACTCAATGATGGAGAAGGATTTGGGTGCTCTAGTAGATCACAGACTTTTTAAAATAAAAAAAAATATAAACTATGAAAATTAATTTAGCATCTCATATTTTACAAAAACAAATGTAACAGAGAATGTCAGCATCACAGTTACAAAGTAACTATGATTATATAAGCAAGTGCCTATTATCAATGGTGACTATAGCCAAACAATAGCTATTACACTAAAAGACATATATAGTGACAATAACGAGTACTCTTCTCAAGGTAAGTCCACAAGGCCAACTCAAGCAATCTTGATGCCAGGTGCAAGTCTGGCTCTCAACTAGGGAGAAAAGTAAAGCAAAAGGGATGGCTGCACACTGGAATTGGAAAGTCCACAAATAGATGGAGTAATATCCACCTAGATAATACAATGACAGGAGCTGGGAACAAATGCTAACGAGTTTCACGCTAGCGTGTGCTTAATCATATCATGTTATGATGAAGTGCATACTAGCGTGAAACTCTTTAGCATTTGCTCCCAGCTCCTGTCACTGTGTTACCTTGGTGGATTTTACTGCAATACAGTTTTCTTTTTGTAGACTTTCCGATCCTGGTGTGCAGCTTTAACCATAATTGTATCTTTATACATTCAGAATTTAAAATTGATGACTAGTTCAAAGTTTAAGGTTTTATGTTTCAATTATTATTAACCCCAAAAGCAAACATTTATTATATTGTAGCTTACCAATTGTTAGATTTGATGGCTGCATTAGTTTACTTTTTTAGGCTTTCTTTCCTTTAATTTCACCTGCTGATCTGGTCAGGTATGTCTGTTGATTTTCAGCAGAACAAGCTCACCTGCAAATGTAGCCGTTTAGAGTGTTAAGACAAACAATTTACAGCTGATAGGGGTGCTTACAATGATCAGCTTTTATTTATTCATGTCAAACCTTTATCCCAAAAGAAAAAAAAACATTTTCTGTAACTGTTCGTGTAACTGCAATGTGAGCTAGAGTTTGGCTTCAGTTTGTTAGTGTATCTAAATCCTATAGTACATCTAACACTCCCTTCCCCCCAGACTGACAATGCTACTGTCCAAAGGTCCCCCTGTGCTCCTTCTTTCAGAGTGGGGGCACTCTAATACAGGAGGTGTGTTACTGGCCAGATCACCAGGTAAAAACAGAAAAAGCCAAAAAAGGAAAACTAATGCATCCACCACATCTAAGGATTGGAAAATTGCAATATATAAATTTTTTTGATTTTGGGTTTAATACCGCTTTAAGTTGAAAGCCTGGAGATAATTTACATAACCGTACATCTCATATTTTAAGAAAAACCTGCATTGCTAGAAGTGAAACTGAAACGTACACCATATGTATCCAAAAGAAGGAGAACTATATACAGTGACCTCCATTAATGTGACCTGATTATTAAAAAACAACTGTGAAAGGACTGCCATCATAATCTTCAGATGAAAACTCACCAGATTTTAGGACCTCACAGCTTGAAAGAGGTCAATATGCATTTGAATGGTCATTGTAATTGTATACTGATTCATGTTTTAAAACAGTGATTTGTTCCCTAAACTTTTGTCATGTTAGCTGAACCTTCCCATATTTGGCTCATCACTATATAGGAGACTTATCACAATCCCAGAGCCCTGGGTCAATGTGCATTTAAACGATCAATGCAGAGGTGTCCCTAGGCTTGGTGTCACCCAGTGCGGTAACATGTGGTGTCACCCCTCCAGAGAGGAAGAAGCGGTGCCGCTGTAGCGGTAAAATGAGTATCCCGACCCGTGAAGATATGTATCCCGACCCGTGAAGATATGTATCCCCTGAAGCAACTGTGCATATGTCGGTTTCAGGCCGAAGAAGCCGATCTCCGACTTTAGCACAGAGCTGCTGCAGTTAACCCCTTACAGGCTGCAGGTTGCAAGATCAGTTAATCCCCTGCGCAGTTGCTACAGAGGATACATATCTTCATGGGTCAGGATACTCATTTTACCACTACACCAGAGGCAGCTGTCACTGTGCCGGGAATCAGGGATCACCCCAATAACTGGGAAGGGCCTTCACAGAGCCCAGAAGCTCTTCTGGCATCCTGCTCCTGCACCCCCTGTGATGGTGTCACCTGATGCGACGCGCACCCCCGTAGGGACACCACCAGGGGCGGACTGACAAGTCATGGGGCCCCCGGGCAATAGGGGATCATGGGGCCCCTATGTCCTTGCCCAAACTCAAAAAAGCCTATGAAAAAGGTACCAGGGGCATCTCATGGGGCCCCCTACTGACCCCGGGCCCTTGGGCACCGCCCAAGTTTCCAAATGGTCAGTCCGCCCTTGGACGCCACTGAATCAACATAATTGTATCCTGATTACTCCTCGTTCCAAACAGTGAAAATGCTCCCAATCATTGTCAACCGAAAAAAAAAAAGAGGAAGCTCTCATGGTGCACAGTACTGGATTAGACACTGAGGGACCAGGGCAAGACTTGTAAGGAAGGAAGGTTCTCTACTCTCTGCCAATTTCATCCATCACTCTGCTATGTCATTCTGACCAAATTCCAATCCAGGTTCACACCCTATTGGAGATCCCAGAGTGTTGTATTCACCCCTTGACCCAATCAGGATCAATCAGGGGCTTCTCTCTCATGTGTCTCACTGCTATAAATCAATATTGGCCATTAACTTCACTCCAACGCAATGGGGTCGGGGTCGTTGCCTGGCACTTTCCAACATTTTTCGAACTTTTCCCTTGTCCCACCCACTTGTCTCTCATAAACAAGGCAATACATTTTATGACACGGTCATGTTAAAACAAACATCTCGTACAGTACAATAAAAGAAGTTGAAATGTAAAACATCTTCCAGAAGCCTTCCTACCTTTTTTTGCTTCTCTGAAACAAGCTTAACTGTTCTGTATCCTGACACCCACATACACTTTGCTAATTTTTTAAATATTAAAACGTATTTTATAATTATTACAATTTTTTATAAAGGACATCTGGGGCTCCTTCTGGCAGAGGGGCCAGGGGGCAAATGTACCTTTTGCCCCCTTATAGATCTGGAACTGCTGATGCATCACCTTTTATTAAAATATATTTTTAAAAGTATTTAATAAAAGGTAACATGAGAGCTTCCTCTCTTTTTTGATTGACCGTGATTGAGAGCATTTTCACTAACTGGAAGAGGGAGGAATCCAGATACAACTAGATTGATCGTTAAAATGTGTATTTACCCATATACATATTTTCAGCAAACCTTTGCATAAAAACAGGGATTTTTGGTTTACAAAGCAGGTGGGGAAGGATCTGTCATTTAGCAGGAAATAAACTGTCCTTTTTGTCACTTTTTCTTTAGTACATTCTACAGGTATGACTTTGCAAATGCAGGCTTAAGGCATCACCCCAAGCATGTTGTTTAAAGAAATTGTGTATTTTTAATCTTGCCCCTTAAGCATTATTAAAAGACCAATTTCCTGCTGAACATTATTTTTTAAGTTTTTTTACATTTTTTTGCATTGGTTTATGTAACCCAAGGTAGTTCCCTGATCCTCGTGCCCTTAACTAAAGGTTCTCAAATTGTCCTTAAAAAAGCCAGAATACATTAACAAGGTTCATCTTTCATAAACATCAGTAGGGTTTGAACATTATGTTCAGATTTTTGAGAATTCCAAGCTAGGTTCACGAATCTGACAACAAACTGAACCCACCCAGTTCACTCATCAGTACTCACCAATCTCCTTAGAGGAACTGACAAAAGGTTCTGCGTCACATAATTTGACTGGCTAGACTATACTACTACAGAGGAATACAGACTATATTGGAACTCGTGAGGAGTCTAAAAAATTTACTCTGCACAGACTTCTTGGACTTTTAGTGGTCACCTCCCAGTCTTCTGGCTACTTCTGCTCTCCCCACCCCTTTAATCTTTCCAACTAATTTTTCACCTTCTCTACTCCACTCTAGCTTCCCTACCCCCATTTCTCCATTTGCTTTCCCTTCTACCCCACACTTGTGCCCCTCCTTTCTCCACCTTATCTCCTCTTGTTCCCCCCCACTTTGTTTCCCTCATTTAAACCTTACCCCAATATTTTTGTAATCTAGGGAATTTCCAAGTTATATCTATAAAGAACCATTATATAGATTACATTTGAGACACAGAGAATTAAGTCTGAGTTTTGCCTTAGAGCTTTATTACACTTGCAGTTGGGGCGGTAAAAATAGATGGTTGAGCTGCGGGTTTACTGTCCTTTGACCGCTCATCTTAAAATAACACAGCGGCCAGATGAAATTGTACACATTGCCACAGCCACACGAAAAATTATAATAACTGTTAGGCATGGTGGGTACTACCACTGCAGAATGTGGAGGGAGTATTGTCCAGAAACTGGCATCAACAATAGTATTCTGGCTGGCTGTGGGGAAGAGGTTGTAAATCAGATGCTAGATGTCAGCAAATAAATTGGCTGGGAGAAGGGAGGGAGGCTTCCAAAAGATCAGAGAGAGAGGCAGTGTGACAGGCAGAGATGGATGGAAGTGTGTGAGGATGAAAGGGAGCAGGAGGGGACAGTGGCTGAGGTGGAGAGGAGGATGCCAGGGAGGGAGGGAGTGATGAAGACAGCTTAAGGGATAATGGACCTCACCTGTAATAAAAGAGACGGCCACAGTGAAGGAAACTGGGAGCAGAAAACCACAAGGCCCCCGCCCCCCCCCCCCCCCCGGCACAGAGAGGAGGAGCAGCCTGAAGGGAGGAAGGAGGAGGTGGTAGAAGCAGCTTGCAGGCTGCCAGTGCTCGACCTTGGCTGATATTGGAACTGCACCCTGCACACTGTACTAGCGGCTGGTCTGAAACTGTACCCACTGTTCCTATAAGGGATGATTGGCAACTCTCCTCTGGGGGGGTTCAGACCCCCCTGACCCCTCCCTTATCTACACCCCTGCTTGAGGTTAGGGACTGATGTGAATGTATAATATATGTAAAGCACTGTGTAAATTGATGGTGCTTGAACTGGAGCACTCAGAATCTGGTGCAGCTGTACATGGTAGTCAATCAACTTCTAACTTCAGCTTGTTCAATTAAGCTTTGCCAATAAAGCCTGGAAGCTGATTGGTTTGTATGCAGAGCTGCACCAAATTCTGCACTGCACAGTTTTAGTAAAAAAACCCCAAAGTGTTTTTGTTTTTTCTTTATTTTTTTCTTGGTTGAACTTGATATATGTCTTTTTTCTAAATGATAAGTTCACCTTTTGTAATATGTTACACATGTATTCAGGGTGTAACATTTCACATGTTAGTGTTGCAGCAGCCCCCGCACCCCCGATCCCTCGTTGTGACAGCTAGCGGGGGATCTTCTCTCTGCACCTGCTGTCACAATTCGAAAAAGAGAAAATATCCAGTGAGTGGCAGTTGTGCGGACGAAAATGCCTTGTTGATGTCAGAAGAGAATGGGCAGACTGGTTTGAGATGATAGACTGGCAACAGTAACTCATATCAATATGGACCAAAATCTTCTCTCTGCACCTGCTGTCACAATTTAAAAAAACATGGCCATGTGGGCCTCCGCCCTCCCAGGCTCCATCATTCATTCACAGAGTTCTGTGAATGGGAGAACTACAAGTACTGATAGCCTTTGCGGCTGATGGCTTGTAGTTCTTAATGAACTACCAGAAAGCTGATGAGCACTCAAGGGTAGTTCATTGATTCTTTCTGTCATTCAGTAATTTCCTGCCTGTATGAGGTGTGGGCAGACAGATACACTGACAGTCTGCAGGAGCCTCGCATTGCATCAGTGCAATGCTTTGCAGGTTCCTAATAAAAAAAATAATACATGAACATTTTTTGATCTGTAAAAACATGTGCATTTTTTTTTCAAAGGTGAACTGTAAACCTGACCTACAATGTAGCTGAGATCCTACAGGGATTCTATTTTCTTCATATACACCCACCGGCCACTTTATTAGGTACACCCGTTCAACTGCTTGGTAACACAAATTGCTGATCAGTCAATCACATCGCAGCAACTTACAGCATTTAGGCATCTAGACGTGGTGAAGACAACTTGCTGAAGTTCAAACTGTGCATCAGACTGGGGAAAAAAGGGGATTTAAGTGACTTTGAACATGGCATGATTGTTGGTGCCAGACAGGCTGGTCTTAGTATTTCAAAAACTGCTGATCCACTGGGATTTTCACGTACAACCATCTCTAGGGTTTACAGAGAATGGTCCGAAAAAGAGAAAATATCCAGTGAGTGGCAGCTGTGCGGACGAAAATGCCTTGTTGATGTCAGAGGAGAATGGGCAGACTGGTTTGAGGTGATAGAAAGGCAACAGTAACTCATATCAATATGGACCAAAATCTGTGAGGAATGTTTCCAGCAACCTGTTGAATCTATGCTACGAAGAATTAAGGCAGTTCTGAAGGCAAAAGGGGGGTCCAACCCAGTACTAGCAAGGAGTACCTAAAAAAGTGGCCGGTGAGTGTAGTCAGCACATGGTTATCATGGAGGGGACTTTGTGAAAAAAGACCCTTGTTGGTTTGTAAAAAAATTCTTCTGGAAATACATATGTCATTGTTTGGAATTAAAGCACAACTGCTTTTATTGTTGATGTGGACATGCAGCTCAAGTGTCCAGCAGTTGGATCCTTCAGCTGTGCCCACAACTATTAGTGAACTCATCGCTTACAGTTGGCCAGCACATGATGATATGTCATTTTAAAAGAAATCTGTCATGAGGGCAACATGAGGGCTGCTATTGCAGACTTAAAATACTGTTTGCTTTGCCGTTATTTTTATCTGTTGGATTTAATATTTTCACAGTCTCCATCCTTGAACAATCATGCAGATATAGGCTTCTAACTTACTTCCAATTTTTCTGATTCGTTTACATACCCCGGGTCAGAAAGTGGGAAGAGAGTGGATTGGCATAACAGGCAGGAAACTAGCTTGTTCAGAAGGAAGTGAGAAACAGCAGCTACTTTATACTGTACTGTATTACTGCTGAGTCTGACATAGTGCCAGTAAAGGGGTATTAACCACTTGCCCTCAAGAGGATTTACCCCCCCCCCCTCCTGACCAGGCCAGGCACTGTGTTACTGTAACCACTAGCCTACAGGGCACTTATACCCTCTTCCTGCCCAGGCCAATTTCCAGCTTTCAGCGCTGTTGCACTTTGAATGACAATTGAGCGGTCATGCAACACTGTACCCATATGAAATTTTTATCATTTTTTTGTGACAGATAGAGCTTTATTTTGGTGGTATTTAATCACCTCTGGGATGTTTATTTTGTCTTAAACAAACCAAAAACCACTGAAAATTTTGAAAAAAAAAAACGTTTTTTTTCTTAGTATTTGTTATAAAATTTTGTAAATAAGTGATTTTTCTCCTTCACTGATGTGCGCTAATGAGGCTGCAGTGATAGGCACTGATAGGCTGCACTGATGGACACTGATAGGTGGCACTGATGGCCACTGATGAGGAGGCACTGGTAGCTGGCACTGATGAGCATTGACAGGCATCACTGATGGGCACTGAAAGGCAGCACTCATATATGGCACTGATAGGCGGCGCTGACTGGCACTGTTATGTGGCAATGACTGGCACTGTTAGGCGGCACTGATAGGCAGCACTGACGGGCACTGATAAGTGGCACTGATGCACACTGATAGGCGGCAATGATTGGCACTGATAAGCGGCACTGACTTTCACTGATATGTGGAACTGATTGGCAGCACTGATAGGTGGCTGTGAATGTCATTGATAGGTGGCACTGACTGGCACTGATGGGTGACACTGAAAGGCAGCTCAGATGGGCACTGATATGTGGCATTGATGTGGCACTGATGGGAACTGTCAGGTGGCATTGATGAGCACTGAGAGCTGGCACTGATGGACACTGACAGGTGGCGCTGCTGGGGCTACACAGATCATCAGGGCACACTGATCATCAGGGCTCTGATGATCTGTGTACATGTCTCCTCCGAGGAATGTCGATTATCGGCTCTCCTCTCCAGCTGTCAGTGTGACCGCTCGTGAGGAGAGAAATACAGATAACCGGCATTTCCCTGTTTACATGTGATCAGCTGTGATTGGACACAGCTGATCACATGACCGAGCCAACATCAGGCACATGCTACAGGACCAGTTATGGGAGAGGGAATACTGTAGATTTGTGTAAGATTGTAAGCTCTTGTGCTGCACCGCAGGCTAGCCCATACCATACACCCATACACTGATTCCTGCTCTTTTAGGGTAATAACAGGTAAGGTGTGGCAGCTTAGTTGTGCCCGCCAGTAGGTAAATTACTTCTACCTTCATCCATCAGAAGGCGCTGTGCTGTGCAGCACAAGGGTCTCAGCCTTTGGGCTGGGTGTATGTAAATTTATTGTATGTTTCCAGCATTTGTGGTTGTGTTTATTTGCCACATCTAAGTAAAATTCTGTTGTGGCAAAAGCTGGTGTTGGGGTTGCTTTCCTCGTTCGTGATTTCACTGCATCCTGGGGAGCCCACCCCGGTACACGGTCTACAGGGGCACTGCTCAAGGGGGAGGAGCCAGAATTGCCAGCGGGGGACCCAAGAAAAGGAGGATCAGGGCTGTTCTGTGCAAAACCACTGCACAGAGCAGGTAAGTATGACATGTTTGTTAATTAAAGAAAAAAAAAGAAAATGAGGCTTTAGTATCACTTTAACCACTTCCCCACCACCCTATAGTAGAACTACTGCTACTATATATACTTTATTTGCATTTATTGTTAGGGGGTGCAACACAGTACCACGCTTTCATTGGCGGATACGGATGTCAATTACTGGGTCCCCTCTGGCGATTGCCCGCCAGCATCCAGCAATCGCAGTGTGGAACTCACAGGGCAGAGACTTTTTTGTAAACTACACAGGTCTCTCTCCTGCCAGCAAGGACATGCTGCTATGTATTTCTGTGCACTGCAGAGAAATACACAGCAGCATGTCTCCCTAGTAAAACACACAGCACATCATGTCAAACACACACAGAATACAGCCCTTCGATCGCCCCTCATGTTAACACCTTCCTGCCCAGTGTCATTCGTACAGTGTCAGTGCTTTTTATTAGCACTGGTCACTGTATTAGTGTCATTGGGATGTCAGTGACACCAAGTCAGTTCCCCCCCCAGTGTAAGAATACCCACTGCAGTCCCGCTATAAGTCGCTGATCGCTGCCATTACTAGTTTACAAAAAATAAAAATTCCAATATATATACCGCCATTTGTAGACGCTATAACTTTAATGAAAAACAATTCATTTACATGTATTGAGATTTTTTTTTAGCAAAGACGTAGCAGAATATATATTGGCCTATATTTATGAAGAAATTTGAATTTTTTATTTTTTTACTGGATGTTTTATAGTAAAAATTCAGAAATATTGTGGGTTTTTTTTCAAAATTGTCGGTCTTTTTTTGTTTATAGCACAGAAAATAAAGACGCAGAGGTGATCAAATACCACCGAAAGAAAGCTCTATTTGTGGGGAAAAAGGACATAAATTTCATTTATGTACAGTGTTGCATGACCGCACAATTGTAAATTAAGGTAATGCAGAACTGTATCACAAAAAATGGCCTGGTCAGGAAGGGGCGTAAAACCTCTGGAGGACAAGTTCTTAATATTCATAAGATGCAATATGTACATTTTTGTCTTGGGGTTTATTACTGCTTTAAGAAGGAAAGTATTCCATTAGGAATGACAGAGGTGCAGATATTTCTTCCCAGGATCATCTGACATGAAGCAAAGCCAGTAAAGGGATCAATTCTCTTTTTTTACGAAGAAAAAGGAACCCTTTCTGATCACTTGAAAAGATTTACCTAATGCTTATAATGGCTCAGAAGGGAATCCACGTATGCCACATTCTGGCAAAAAATGCTTGAATCTGGCTTTTGGCTTGCATATAATATATATGGAATGCAGGGCAGTGTAAGAAATCAAATGCTACATTTTAAGAGCCATTTGTATGCACTCTATTTAAATATAAATAGCAATTACAATGTCAAGACTTGTATGTGATAGGTACTTCTGTAATTCAAAAGCTTTCACTGCCACAATAGCAAACTCATATTAAGACTTGCAGAAAAAAGCTCCCACAGTTACTCTTTCCAGCACTTCTGCATATTTTAAGGGCATTTCATGGGCTCTGCTCCCATGATATATTCTCCATGGGAAGTAATATACATGGAAATAATAACAGTATTGGACTTTTCATTCGATTTATTTGAAACCTCTGACTTTACCACACTGCATACTAATCAGCCAATTCTATTTGTTTTCTGGTGCTGTGCTTGTTCTTATTGTATTGATGTTGTAAAACAAAAGCAAAAGTGTGATGTATGCTTTATGTATTTACAGCTGGCTTCTGCACACCATTGCACTGTATGCAGAGTAACCATGAAGTGCTGAAAGGGTTAAAGCACAGTTTGCGTTTATTTACCTGGTGCACCTAATAGAACATAATACATGCTGTCCATTAGGACAGGGCTTGAAATTTCCACTTGCCTGCTCGCCAAAGGCGAGTGGAAATTATTGTGGGGGCAGTGTGTTCCCCAGGGCCGTCTTGCTGAGCAGGCTCCGAGCTCAGGCCGGATCTGTCATTGGCACTGGGAACCGTCAGACTGCTCAATAGCTGAGCGCAGTGAAAGCAAAGCAAGGAGTGTGTGCTGTGCTCTCTGCCTCCCCCTAGAGTGCAGTACCCGGATCTGTGAGTGAACAACGAAGTACTGCAACGTTTAGGGGGGGAGGGGGTGGTGGTGTGTGTTTGTGTGTGTCTGTGTATGCATGTACAATTGTACATGTGTGTATCTGTACATGTGTCTGCGTGTATGTACATTTTATGTGTGTGTACATGTGTCTGTGTGTGTGTGCATGTACATGTGTCTGTGTGTTTGTGTGTATGTACGTACATGTGTCTGTGTGTACATGTGTCTGTGTGTATGTACATGTGTCTGTGCGTGTGTATTTCTGTGTATGTACATGTATCTGTGTGTATGCGTGTCTGTACATGTATGTGTGTGTATACATGTGTCTGTATGTGTGTGTGTACATGTGTCTCTGTCCGTATGTGTACATGTTTCTGTGTGTGTGTACATGTCTGTGTACAGGTGTCTCTGTTTGTGTGTGTTTGTTGGTGGCGAGTAACTCTAAGGCCTGGCTAGTAGCTCAGGACTTGAAATTTTAAGCCCTACATTAGGAAATTATACATTTCACTAAGTTAAAAACTTGTGGGGTTAAAATAGGCAGATACTTTGCTATTCTGGAGCAGGTATATTCACTTGCGGGGAGTGCATGCTGTCATGTTTCACATGACTGTCATATGCCTTTAAGTGTTCTTTGTATTTTGTCTCTGCTCCTCCCTTTCCTCTGGTTTAGTTCTTGCTGTATACATAGCCCACCCCTTTTCCCATTTCAGCTTCAAGCCTCATGTCATGAAACAGATCACGTTATGATCTTTTGACCTAGCCGAAGTTCATTGTTGTAAGATTCTCTCAGTTTATGGAATAAACGTCACAAGATCTGCAAGGTGTCATCTGATCGAGTCACTGCCTGTGTTACTCAACAAAGATTATCGCTATCTCATCACAACAGTAAGTTACAGAGAACGCACTTTCAATGCTTAGATTGGAGAGACAGAACACATGCTGTGAATTTTTGTGATTACTTTCACTGAGTAGTAGCACTGATGTGTAACAGCGTATATACAGAGATGGACACGGTTCAACCATTTTGGCTTCAACCTCCATCTTGGCAAAGGGATTAACCATCCTGACAAATATATTTCTCCCTCATTCTTCCCCCCTCCCTCCTTAGAGAGGCCCAGCGACATTTGTCCAGTATGTTTGTGAGTTGGGAATGTCACAGGAGGGTCATAGGAGCTATAAAGCCCCCCAAGGGAGCCGGGGCCTCCCTGTCCAAAGAACCTACAAATTGTCACCTCGTAAGAGATAAGGCAAGCTTTCCCAGGAGTTGAAAGAGATTCAAGCCTAATAAACCTAACTCAGCATAGGTGACAGAATCAGATAAACACTTTTCAAAATCCATTTCTCCCCTATGTCTTATATCGTGGAATATGAGAGACTTACATAAAAACCGGACCTATCGTCAGAATTGGCCATGAGAAGGCGAACAGTTTGATAGGTCACTGTCAGGGCAGGGTCACGCACTGACTGACGACAACCACCACCCACAGACCGGAGTCCCTCAGGGCGCGGAGTCTAAGTCCCAGGCTGATCTTCACCAGGGCCGCTGATGGTGGGGATGGACTTGACGCAGCCAGGAACCAGGTCGCTGCCCCCGAGACACACCAGCTGCGGTAGTGGCCGCCGCCAATGGCGTTTAGCTGGTAGGGACCAGATAGACAAAGAGTAGTCGGGCAGGCCAGGTCGATAACCACGGGACAAACGGTACAGAACGGTAGACAAGAATAACAGGTCACAGCAACGGAAGGTCAGATCAATGGAAAACACAGAGAATGGTCAGTCAAAAGCCGAGTCAGATTCCAGGAGAGCCACGAGAGTATAAACAGAGCTATAGTCACACTAACACACAAGACACGAATGCAAAGGGCACGTGCGGACAACAGGCTTATATGTGATCAACCACACCCCTCTGGGGGATGGACCGCAGAGGCCTGAAGGCATAAAAGACTCCCACCATGCTCTGCAGAAATCCAAGATGGATGCCAGCACATGGAGCAGCATAACCTCTGGGAAAAGGTAGGACCTTGACAGTCACTCACATTGTCTCGAATACATAGGAAAACAGAAAAGTAGATCTCGTGAACCGTACAATGTATAGTTCATAATTCATATCTAATCAATCCTCAGACGTGTCTGCATAATAATCTACCCGCGGGTGGAATGTCACTTGTGCAGCTGGAAAGTTATGGGCCAAAATATGAGTTACGGGAGATTTTGGCTCTAGTTGAGGTATCCACCCATACCTCCACCCCCCAAGCGGGGTATTGGTCCTTGACTTCAGAGACACCCCCTGCTGGGGACTAAAAAATAGGCTGTCAGGCCTAAGAGTCTAAGTTGAAGACGTCTCCCATTTTAACATCAGTACCACCTGGGGAGACCCATGCCCGTTTGCTCCGAAACTTGGATCTGCTAACCCAGGACTTTGGCAAGTACCTTAACCCCTTCACCTCTCTCTGATATCTCTTTGCTGTGCTGTTAGTCTCTGTATCTTTATATATATATCTTAGTTACATCTTTTCTGTAAATATTTTTATTGCACCCGTTTGACCTTTTAGTAATAAATCTTTCCTTCTGAAAATGTTGAACTGTTTCTATAGCGCTTTATTGCAATTTACGAATTCCTGCCTCTAAAGAGAACGCTACTGTGTTTGTTTAACTCTCTGCATAATCGGCCTGTGGTGACCGTATTATGCCGACGATTATCTCAACCATTATAGTGTTTTAGCTGATATTGCCGAGTTTTCTCTTTCTCTGTACAAAAAGGAGGTGGTGGCAGTGTGAAGGGTTAATTGCGTAATTAACCTGACCCAGTAACAATCGCTCAGGCTGCCAGTGCATCGATTGTGGTCCAATTAACTGGAAAATCGTTGTGCAGGGTGCAGCTGGGCGTGGCATTGTTACGCACGTGACATCGCCGTTTTAGATCGGCTAGTCCTTCGATCACGAGTTTGGTGAGAAGGTCTGGGGTCTGACGCCACGATCGTGACATGATAGTATAGCTTGCTTGCATGATGTAGTGCCCCTCAGGACCGGAGGCCATACTTCCATTTTGAGAAATACTGAGACATTTTGAGAAATACTAATCTGAGTACAGATTTCCTCCACCAGCTCTTTTATAAACGTTAGAAGATACACTTTCCTGAACTCAAAGGCATAGAGGCAGTCTGCTGTATAACAGTGTGTACTCTCCAGCGCTCCAGGAATCAAATGCCAAAGGGAGGCCAAGGGAACCAGGAAAGGAGTGGCCTATGGATAATGCTTCAGGGATGCAGCCCTCCTCAGATTGTGGAATCAGCAACTGGAAAAAGAGCAAGCCGACCACAGTGACAGTCGGAACACCCTGCCCTTTGTTGCGGCTATCTCTAGCTTTACATACATACAAAGCTTTACATATATGCTATGTATGTGAGTATGTTTTCGTCTTTTCAATTGTTCAATAAATCTTGGATAATGCACTAGGTGTTTGCGCCACCTGTTTGCTTTTTTTCCAGTCTGCTGTATAGTTTGTGAGGCCTCACAAACCATGGTCCAGGCCAGGACCCTAGCACAGTTCCATTATGCAGCAGGCCCTAACCTAGGAACCGTGCTGCTTGGAAGGACAAACCATACAGCCACCAGTCAAACCCTCCTGTGAAATCTCCCATTTACCACCGCCTTCTGTTTACTTCTCACTCTTCACCACCCAGAAGGTGAACATGAAGGTTTACACTACATTCCCTGTTCCCATTCACTGTAGTCGTGCACTCCCACCCTCTTCACAAGTAGTTCAGACCAGACATTGTTGCCAAATCGGAACCTACTTTACTGAATAATGGCTATGGGAACATGACTTCCATGACATCTTCATAATGCAGCTCTTTAGTGGTTGCAAGGTACCCAATGGAAACATGCCAGTATCATTCTTCTTCTGTGTGGGCTGTACTATAATGCTCAGATCTTTAGACTGTATTAATTCTCAAACAAGTAGTGGTAAATCCTCAATTTAGTCTTGTTTCAGGGTCCTGAGATGGGACAACCCTTTTCTGCTGCGATGACTGCATCTCCACCTGTATAGTCTCTGTCAAGTCCTAAGACCAGCAACCACTCAAGCCCAACCTCCCACCACCTACATGCGTACATCACCTCTACAGGAAGGACCCACGGACCAAGAAGACAGACAAGCCACAGCATGATAACCCCTGAATCACTGAACATTGACCCCAAGTGCATTTACCAATAACATTCTAGGAACCTGCCTACAAGTATGAAAAACAATGATTGTGTATCTGATTTCTGCCAATGTTTTTGGACACTTTAAAACTGCTTGGGCATCATGTTATTGCAGTGGAGTGCCCATTTACTGGCCGTGCTCAGATGCAGGCGCAGGCCCTTTTCACTCCATTTTCTAAAATTTCCTGGGTCCTGGACATGCTCATGCAATATAAATTCTTAAGCTTCCCTTCCTCAGGAGCTCAGAGAGGCCACACCTGTTGAGGCAGAGGTAGCTAGGCAGAGGTAGCTAGGCAAGTGATCTGCAGCCAGATGTAAGGCCCACAACTATTAGGGCGCATGTACACTGCAGCTGATAAACTCACGTTTAGGAGCTGTTCAACATTTTTTTCAGCAGCCCCTGAACTCTCCCTAATGTTTTTCTATGTGTCCATGTACATATCTTCATTTACAGTCGTAGCCAATCATTTCAGTTTACAGTCGGTTTTTTTAATGCAGAAAACTTGCGTTCAGCAGTTGATTTTGTCAGCGTTACAAACGCAAAACGCTTGTAAATGTGGCTAAACGCGGCAAATCGTGTTTATAAGCGTTTGCAACTTTTTTGAACTCTTCCAGTTCCCGATGCTGACCAGAGCCTTTTTTCATCATGACAAATGCATGCAAAGCGTTTTCAAGGTACTCAAATGGACAAAACACTGAACACAGGATGTTCCTACCAAGCTTGTCACCTATTGTAATGACCAATTCACACCTCAGACCTCTCCCACCCTTGGAAACAAAAGATATGTTAATGACCATTCACACCTCAAATTCCTCATGAAGACTCCCTGCCAGGTGACCTTAATGACTCCTCCACCAGACACCTTTCCCACCCTTGGAAACAAAAGAAATGTTAATGAGCAACTCACACCTAAGCTAATCTCAACACATACTGCCCTCTCTGCTTCTACTCTCTGTATTTCTCTAAAACATTCTGAAATACTTAATAATTTACCACTTTTCAGTGCATTCTGGGCATTTGGGAGGTTCTCCTGTGCTTATCTTTAAAAATTGCTTCTAAACGCAAACGCACATAAACACGCATAAACGCGTTATGCAAATGTGGCTAAACAGATATTTTTAACCTATGTTTTCCAGCAGTCAGTTTCCATCGGTCAGAAGTGTCCCGTGTACATGGGACCTTAGGACCGGCCTGCGGACACTGGACAGGGGCCTAATAGCACGCAGCTTCTCTGAAAGGACCCAGGAACTGTCGGGGAGTCATTCTCCAATTGTAATCAAGGTACTGGTACTCCAGTTCCATTGGGGTGGCCTTTGGTCTTTGAGCCTTGGATCCAATGCTGGATGAACCTTTAAGCAGAATAAGCATTGCTAAGAGCACCAAGGGAAGGGAGCACAGCAGGTTTTTTCCCCAAAGTAAATTTAAAATTTTTGCTAAAATCAAAATGTGACTTTGTGAACATCATAGTAAGAATTTTTCACTCAGAGCGAAAATCAATATACAGAAAAAATAATATAATGTATATATGTGTGTACAATGTGTATAAGGGTATAGCGGTGTGTATGTATTCATGTGTATACAGTGTATGCATATGTGTGTAAACAGTGTGTGTGAGAGTGTGTGTGTATACACTATGTATGTCTGTGCACATTACTGCTGTGCTGGGCTAGTCTGTATATACCTCTGGGCTGTATATACTTAGGCACTGTAGATGCAGCTGGACTGTGTTAAAGTGTTGCTAAACCCAGGACCCTGCATTCACTATATTATTATTATTATACAGTATTTATAAAGCGCCAACAGTTCGCTCAGCGCTGTACATTACAATGGGAGACAGGACATGAGATAGTACAATAACAATACAATGAGATATATGAGGGTTTCGAGGGCCCTGCTCCTTGGAGCTTACAATCTAGGAGATATCTGGTCTCCCACAGTACACAGAACATGAAAATGCAATTATTTTAGTAAACGTAAACTGCTAAATACCTTTTCTCATCAGCAGTTAGAGCAGTCTTGTGACTTCTATCCGTGCCCAGCAGAGCACTGATTAAAGCTTCTCTTCTATGAGGCTGCATAACCCCTGACCCTCTGTCTAGACAGCACTGATTGGCCTTGTGCGGATCACATGCACTCTCCCAAGAAAAAGCAATACACACCAAACTGAGCATTTTGTTCTTGGTAGACCATATTTAGTATTTGACTGGCAAAGGAACTATTGAAACTGATCATCAGGCTTAAAAGTCTGGAGTGACTCTAGAGTAACTATATCAAACACCTATGTCATGCAGTGTCTAGCAAAATAAATGAGTATACTTTTAAATGGAGGCTATACTTCATGGATATGTTGACATTAGGTTTCACGGCCCCAGTGCAGTAAAACCTGTAAGAATTAAAAAGTGTGCCCCCATCTATGCACCCTTAACACACAGCCAAACTCTAACACTTAACCCAATCTTTCCTCCTGGCACTGGAGGCGCGTCATCACTGGAGGCTTGCTTGGGCTCACAGAAGAATACTTAAGAGTAGACATGTGCAATTCGTTTTGGTCCGAATCTAAATTCAGACAAATTTTTGGTTATTTGGAGATTCAAATGTATCCAAATAACAATAGTAAAGAATTTCATTATAATTCGCTTCGTTTTGTTTATTCATTTTGTAACAAATTCCAAATTTTCAGAACAATTTGAACAAATTCAAAAATTTAACAACCGGATCCAGATTTTGTATGAAGATTAGCTGGTTGTTAACGACTTCAAATCCGGACACTTTTACCTCCTTCCTATCCAGGCCAATTTTCAGCTCTCAGTGCTGTCACACTTTAAGTGGTAATTGCGCGGTCATGCAACACTCTACCCATATGAATTTTTTAGCATTTTTTTGAGACAGATAAAACTTTATTTTGGTGGTATTTATTCACCACTGGGATTTTTATTTTTTTTTGCTATATAAATGAAAAGTCCAAAATTTTGAAAAAAAGTGTTTTTCTTATAACATATTGCAAATAAATAATCTTTCTTCATAAATAATGGCCAAAATGTCTTCAGCTATCTCTTAAGTAAAAAAAAAAAATAACCCAAATTAGTTTATAACCAAAAATTATAATATAATTTTTTTTCATTTTTATTTTATTTTTTTATATTATTTATATTTTCTTTTTTTTTTTTAACTTACTGTCACTGTAACAGTACAGTGTCACCATAGTGACACTGTACTACTTGTAGGGGGTGATAAAGATTTTTTTTTACACATTGTTTTTACACTCATAAAGGCTGAAAAAGCAATAATTTCTCTTTCTCTCTGACTGCATTCTTGCAGCCATTGAGAAATACTGTGCGAGCTGTGATTGGTCACAGCTTGTCACATGGTACAAGTCTGTTGTGAATATCCTTGTACCATGTGACCTCTGTGGTCATTCACAGATTTCACAAGTAGTAAGCAATGATGTCAGAAGTGACATCTTGCTAACTACTATTCATGTGATCACTCATTGGCCAATCAGTGATCACATGATCGGGACCTGACACAGAGGTCCTGTACAGTGATCAGTGTTCCACTGTGTCTAGAGGACACAGCGGGCACGCACAGGTTGAAAATGCGGGCGCCGTTTATGAACGGCAACCCACTACTGCACTGCTCCTATCCGGCCATTTATGTACATGGGCCAGACGGGAAGTGGTTAAGGAGAGGGCATGGGAGCTGACTGCCGCGTCCTTAACAACCAACGATGCATCAGCTGTCAGTGTGTTTTCCCCATAGCTCCTCTGGGGGTTCCTGCTAGAGATGTAATTGCATTATTTTGCTGTTATTTGAGCCTGTAATTCATATGTATTTGGACCTACCTATGGGGGATTTGACAGTTTTTGAATGAACCAAGATTTATCAACTGTGAGCCCCAGTACTGCTACTACCTAAAAGGCCTGGAAGATAATGATACCAGATGCAGCACAGTGATGGTGTCATATATAATAATAGACATGCTTATGTTTGAAATGATTGGTGTAACTTTAATAACACAAATTGTACATATAAATATCATGATTGGTGAAGGCATTGTTGAGTCAGAATAAAAAAAGACTGCCAAGGCTGTGTATTTTGGCTTGTTGGCTGAAATCATCCCCAACAAATTCCAAATTTTCAGAACAATTTGAATGCAAATCGGTCAACAATTCAACAACCAGATCTGAATTCTGTGTGAAGACTAGCTGGTTGTTAAGGAGAGGGCCTGGGAGCCGGCCACCATGTCCTTAACAACCAATGACTCAGCTGTCAGTATGTTTCCCAACTGACAGCTGAATGTCAACAAAAGAATGCCGGGAATTAAAAATGAAGAAAAAAACAGCGTGGGGTTCCCCCCCTATCAATACAAGGCCCTTTGGGTCTGGTATGCATTTTAAGGGGAACCCCGTGCTAAAGTAAAAAACAGCATAGGTCTCATCCAAAATCCATACCAGACCTTTATCTGAGCATGCAGATCAGTAAAGGGGGGCCACATGCCCATACCAGGCCACATGACATCAATATGGGGGGTGCTTTGTTGATGGGGACAAGGGGCTCTTCCCCACAACCCTGGGTGGTGGTTGTGAGGGTCTGTGGGCAGGGGGCTTATTGGACTCTGGAAGCCCCCCAGTTTTTCAAACAGATCAGACAGGGATCTGTCAAGCATCTCAAGTGGCTGAGCAAAAAAGGTTACTGCCAGACAAAGCAGAGGTTCTGGGTTCAGGCCCTAACACTTACCTGCAAAGGATGCCCTCCAGTACCTCACTTCAATCTTCTCCAGGTATACTTTACAGGTTTGGACTCTTTAGCCGCTTGTTAGACTAGGCCATGATGACATTACTCCCCATATGTGCACGTAAGTCACTTCATCACATCACAGAGCCAGTGCAGCAAATGTACTCTGAGCTTTAAATCTGTGGCTTAATGTCCATTATTGCTGACAGGTAGGAGGAAGCATTTATGACAGAAAAGACCATTACGGTCTCTTCAGTTATATAAACCCTGCCTGCCAGCAGTGTTAAATGTTGACTAAAATACACTAAATGTTATTATACTCTTAGCAGTAAAATAAATGTAGACACCTACCTCACATTCATGCTTTTTGCTGTCCTCTTTTTATCTCAGAAGCAGAAATGTTGGAGGATACTTCATGGTGTCAACCACTAGGAGGTTTATGGTCAGTGGTGCATACTGGAGGAAAGTATTAATATTTGGAACCTTCCAGGGAGCTGGAAGAAAGAAAGACCTTGATCTATAGGCCTGAAGTGTGTTACTGTCTTTCTGGAAGGTGACTCCAGGAGGAGTATAACAGAAGGTTGGCTGCCAGCTAAGAGCATCCTGTAGAGTGAACTTCACTTTCAAGAAAGTCCTAAAGGCACATGTTGCTACTGGTAGACCCTGCAGGAAGCCTGAACTGCTCAGCAGTCATTCAAATATGGCCAGTCTTGGCTTAAAGGCATACAATCAAATAATTATGGTCTCGGCTTAAAGGCATACAATCAAATATTATCTGTTTCGAATTAAAGGCACACCAAACTATTCCATAGGGACTGAAGTTTGCTTCTTTCATTTGAACTAGTCATGGAAAAAACACATTTTTGTAAGATGACAGGTGTCCTATACACCCTAACCCTCACTCCCAAACATTTCTCCAAATAAATTTCTCAACAAGCAAAGACTGACAGAATGGATATCCATTAACTGATTCCTACTGGACAATTGGTAAGTGCCGTGTGGAAAGTGTGGAACTGTTACCTCTAGACAGGCTATGAGGAAGCCAAATAAATCAATAGCTCCTCTGGGGGTTCCTGCTAGAGATGTAATTGCATCATTTGCTGTTATTTGAGCCTGTAATTCATATGTATTTGGACCTAACTATGAGAGGTTTGACCGTCTTTGAATAAACCAAGATTTATCAACTGTGAGCCCCAGTACTGCTACTAACTAGAAGGTCTGGATGACAATAATACCAGATGCAGCACAGTGATAGTGTCATATATAATATTAGACATGTTTATTAGAGATGAGCGAATCGAAGTATCCGAAGTGGAATTCGAGTCGAATATCGGAAAAATTTCGATTCGTGCCGAATCCGAAAAATAGCCTAATTCGGACGCGCGAATCGAAATTTTTCAGAAAATGGCGGCTGACATGTGCGGCGACGGAGCGGGGATGTCTGGGAAGGCGCGCAGACAAGGCGCGCTGACCCATAATGCATTCCTCAACTACATGTGATCGCTGAAAGGAATGATTTTCTTTTCCCCTCAGAGACCCCCGGTCTGTGGAGAGATTCCTGGTTTATCAGCAGAATTCTGGGAACACCCCTTGAACACGGAAATCACGACAGCTTATGTTCAGAGATGTTCAAAGTTTATTAGACATTAATAAGATTATATAGACTACAGATAATCATAAGGGAGGGGGGGAGCGAGTTTCAAAACTGTAACTTGTAACTTTCCATCATGAGCTAACTACATGAAACATAACATATACATTTCTTGGTACAAATTATTTTGGCTAACTTTCTGGGAAAACAGACAGACAAAAACATTGTCAGGGTCATGTTAGCTTCTGTTGATACATCCTTGAACAACTAAAACCAGTTTCATTAAACTTCTAATATCTCTACAAAAAGCTAACTTAATACTTAATACTTAAAATGGCGTACATAATACAAAATGGAAGTTATCTAGATTCTTTCAATCCCCTCTAAGATCATGAACATGATCTCAATTCTTTACTTCATTCATCTTTCTGTACATAGCTAGATAACCTTCATTTGTATTCTGCGGCTTGGTAGCTCTAGCAATGCAATATAATGAGCATTTAAAACATAGATATAAAGATAAAACAAAAAACAATATCATGACTATGATTACAGCGATACCTTTCATCCATGAAAAGATGGAACCAAATCCTGATCCTAACCAATCAAAAGGAGTCCATCCATCTTTTCCTATAGCTCTAGCTTCTTCCATCAAACCATCTACCTGTTCCCTGTGTTGCTTTATTATTTCATAATAATCTGGAACAGTCATTGTGGTATTATATATCCAAGTACAACATTCAGAATCCTCTGTCATCTCACACAAACCTGTCAGAGCAGCACTCATACTTTCAATAGCTAATTCTTGCATCTCCAGCTGTTTTCTAATAGCTCTGGTCTCAGTATTTAGCAACCCCATGTCCTTAGAGTTCCTCTCCAGTATGTCATCAATAATGTTTGTGTAATTATTTAGAGTTAGTTGGTGTTTTGGGTATGTACTGGCTTTTACCTGGTGTTCCTTCTGGTCTATAGCTGCCATAATTGGCACTAATTGGGCTACATAGCACCAGCCCTGGACATTACTCGGTATCCAAGGGTAACAGATCTTACCACAACAGATATAGGTATTGTTTCCCAAGGAGATCGGCAATTTTTGTATTGCAGAATGAAATTCAGGGGTGACAACAAGTGTAAAATAAAAACTTTTCCAAACATAGTTTTCCCCACATTATCTTGTATCCCTTCTAAACTTTCATTCAGGGTTTTACCATTTACTTGCCAGAGTTTCACAGAAGAAGTTCCATCCCTCCTTCCAGGATCAGATATATTTAATATGGACTGAGAGCACATTCCCTTTCCCTTGTGAGAAGTATTCCCCAGTCTAAAACACCAATCGGGGAGTTGAGTGACTCCCAGAGTTGGAAAAGATATGGTGGCATTAGAAGTAATATTGGTCAAACCAATACTTACATTCCCTTTTATTAACAAAAATATTTTGACTGGAGCGGCCAGAAGAGGAATTTCATATGTGCTCGGATGTAACTTACTACAGATCCAACATTTATCATAACCTGACTTTTGAGCATAAGCATATTTAAACTGCATCATCAACATTTTTCCTGAAAAAGGATTGTTCTCTTCAAAACTTTCTTTTTGACTTTCTTTCACTTTTGGTTATCTGGGTCTCATTTAAAACTAGTCCTTGACCACAGATACCTTTTATTAGGCCCAAGTCCTCAGGGTGATAAATACAGTTAGTTAGGATCCATACTGGCAGGAAAAAGAGCACAGTCAGTGTGCCCAATAGGATCCAGAGTTTCAAAGCACCATGAGGGGCAGTAAGGAATGTCATCTTCAGGGTCTTTCTCACCGACTTCACCCGCTCTTCGAGGATTTTCTACTTGTCTTTCACCTCCTTTTTCCGTTTCGTATTTCTCAGGTGTTTGGTTCACCTTCTTCACTCGACTAGCATGGATCCAGGACTGGGAATTCTCCACCAGAACAGCCGTTCTGGTAACCGCTATCACCATAGTAGGTGGTCCAAAGGGGTAGCCTTGCTTCTTGTCTTTAGCGAGTTGGCGGACCACTACGACATCTCCCACTTGGAAAAGGTGTGTTGGTTCCTGAAAAATAAAAGAAAAGTGCGAGCAACATTTCTTTCAACCTTATCTAAACTCTGAATCAATTTTCTCACATGTTCTTATTGTACCAGGTCAAGGTCCCCTCTTTCTAACATAAGTGGCTGTCTAGCCCAAGGAGTGGGGAACGGTCTTCCCATTAATATTTCAAAAGGAGATAACCCTGTAGTCTTATTAGGTGTCATTCTTACCTCTGCTAGAATTGCAGGTAACATCTTCTTCCAGTGGGTATAGGTTCCTCCAGTGGCCTTCCTCAACTTATCCTTAATCGTCCTGTTCATCCTTTCTACTATACCTGAACTTTGAGGATGATAGGGAATATGAAACTTCCAATCTATCTTAAGTACTTTTACCAAATCTTGACATACCTTGGCCACAAAGGCTGGTCCGTTATCAGAATTTATCTGCAGCGGACATCCCCATCTAGGTATTATCTCCTGTGTGAGAATTCTGACTACAGTTTGTGCATCTTCTTTATTAGTGACAAATGCTTCCACCCATCTGCTGAACATATCCACCATTACCAACAAAAACTCTTGCCTCTGTCCTGTTTTTGGCATGTGGGTAAAATCTATTTGTAAATGGGTGAAAGGTGTAGTTGGGTACACTAGATGCTGGTGTTGTGATTTCTTTGCGTTCTGTGGATTGTTCCTTATATATGTAATGCACCTAGAAACATATTCTTTCACCAACCTAGATAAACCTGTAATGTAAAAATCCTGCAATAATGTTTCACATGTCGTTTTCCATCCTCTATGTCCTAGACCGTGGTACTGTGCAATGAACAATGGGGCACTTGACATGGGAATGCATGGTTTCCCCTCTAAGCACAATAGACCAGAAGCTGGATCTAGTTGTGCTCCAGAACCATCCCAGTCTGCTAAATCGATTTTTGTAGCAAATTTTTGTAAATCTGCATACATCTGGTCATGTGGGGTGGTTGTGACACCTGAAGTGAGCAAAGGCATCTGCTCACTGGCCACCTGTTGTAATGCGGCTTCCTTTGCTACCTTATCTGCTAATGCATTTCCTTTGGCAATATGATCTCTGCGATTTGTATGTGCCCTGCAATGGAGAATGGCTAATGTTTTTGGTAACTGTATGGCTTTGAGTAGATCAGATATCAAAGAAGAGTGAGATATGGTTTTGCCATCAGCAGCAATGAATCCTCTTCTCTCCCAAATGACCCCGAAATCATGTACAGCACCATGGGCGTACTTGGAGTCTGTGTAAATGTTGACGTCCTGTCCTGCAAATAATTGACATGCTCTTGTAAGGGCAATCAGTTCGGCTGCTTGGGCTGACTGATATGGAATTGGCTTTGCCTCGAGTATTTTGTCAGGAAGTTGCACAATGGCGTATCCAGCATGGTAAGTACTATCATTTGGCCTAGAACATGAGCCATCTACAAACACATCTGGGGCCCCATCAAGAGCCACAGCTGACATGTCGGACCTAGGGGAAGTGTCTTGCTGTATGTGGGTTATACAATTGTGTTCTGGTGCCACTTCATCCTGTTCCCCCTTTAGCCCCAGTAGGGCATTCAAAATTGGAATAGGACCTGAATTTGCTGAAGAATATTTAATAATCAAGTTGGGATCAGATAGAAGAATCACTTCATATCCGCTCAACCTTTGTGCTGACATGTGTTGAGTGTGTATGTTTTTCAGTAGTAAGGACACTTGGTGTGTGGTGTGTAGGGTAGTTTCATGTCCCAATGTGAAAGAAATAGCCATCCCCACCAGAATTGCGCACGATGCAACAGCTCTCAGACAAGCAGGCATGCCCTGAACCTGAGTTGGCACTACTTTAGAAAAAAAAGCTACAGGGCGGAGCTTGCCTCCATGTTCCTGAGCCAGGACCCCCCCCATAGTTGTACAATTTTCCCTAGCATACAGATGAAACATTTTCTTATAGTCAGGTAGTCCAAGACCAGGGGCCGTTACCATAGCATTCTTCAGGTACACAAGGCATCAACCATTTCATTTGACCATGTGAGAATGTCAGGTGATTCTGAAAGTGTGGCAGACCTCAGAGTGTGATCATAGAATGAACAATCAGGTATCCATTGGCGGCAGTAACCAATCATACCAAGAAAAGTTAGCATGTCCTTTTTTGTTTGTGGGCGGGGCAGACCCACGAGAGCCGCAGCTCTTTTGTGACTGACACTCCTCTCACCATGACTTAGAATAAAACCAAGGTATTCAACCTGTTTTTGGCACCATTGCAATTTCTTTTTAGATGCTTTGTGACCATTCCCTGACAACCATTCTAACAGAGACCAACTATCCTCCTGACTGGCCTCCTGACTTGAACTACAAATCAATAGGTCATCCACATATATAATGAGGACCGAACCATTGGGAGGGGTCCAGGACCTCAGTGTGGTCTGGAGGGCAAGTGAGTAGACTGCAGGCGAATCTACATAGCCCTGGGGCAATCTACACCAGGTCAACTGGCGGTTACGGAACGTAAATGCAAATAGCGCCCTCGTCTGGTGGTCCACAGGAACCGAAAAAAATGCATTTGTTAAATCAATCACTGTAAAATATTCTGCATCGGACGGAATGGAGGTTAGGAGTGATGGCACATCAGGCACTATTGGGGCTAATGGAACCACCAAATTATTTATGGCCCTCAAATCTTGTACAAACCTGTAAGAGCCATCCGGCTTCTTGACAGGATTGATAGGTGTGTTGTAAGGAGAAACAGTTTCTTCTACCTTCTGTTTACATGCTGTAGCAATAGGGAGGGAAGCCTTATTCTTGAAAACCCTTTTTAATTCTGTGTCAAGCTCCTCCCACATAGTTTCTCTTCTGTGGTGTTTAGTTTATAGGCAGTAGCCTGTGTATTACTTGGTTCTATGTGACTAATGCTTTTTACATTTATCCAATCCCAAGCTGGATTATTTCCCAGAATACCATCAATGATCAATCTCATATCTTCCTGTGTGTAATTTCTTCCTAAACATGCCTTTTTTAAATAAGCAAGTGTACCTCCAGGAGATACTGTAGGCTTGGGACAATGTTTAACAATCTTATTAATATCTTCTAATTCTATGGGGTTTTTTTTAGCATTAGTTCTCCTGCTGTGAGAAAAGGTAGTGTCAATATAGCCAACTCCTTTCCTCCTACGGCCCCCTCATCTTCTCTTTTTCCCTCTTGTTTCTTATCCATGGATCTAAGCTGCATTCTAAATTCCTCCACCTCTCTGCCCTTTCTATGACTGGTGTCACTTCTTCTCCATTGACCATCCTTTTTCTGTAATTTTATTATATTTACCTGTCCCTGTTCTTCGTATTCCAACTCTCCCTCGTTGTCATTATTCTCTGTAAGGATGCCTTGAACTTGGCTACCCTCCTCTGGGGATTTTATACTAATGATCTGTTTGGGTCTAGTGGAAGGGCCTGGCTGTATTGGTTGTAGATCCGGGACGGGAAGTGGCGCAGGGACAGGGGCAGGGACTGGAGGGGCAGGGGCAGGAGCAGGGGCTGGAGGGGCATTAGGCTGGGGAGTAATCATCCCCAAACTAATCAAAAAATCATCATCAGCAGCATTTTTAAAACCACTTAATGAAGGATATATATTATACGGAGGGGGTGGGGTTGGTGTCTGAACTGTTTTCAGTCCAATCTTGGGTCTGCATGTCTTTTCAGATTGATGCTTTTCCTGGCATATTTTTAATGTATCCAATTTCAACTTCCTCTTTTGTTTTAAAGAGAAAATCAAATTGAACTTTCCCTTGCTATTATCAACCCAATACGGTGACCATTTTAACCAGTTTTCTCCCCCTTTCTTCATATAAGCTTGGTCCCATTGTGGGTCCCCCTCATACCAAGGAAAGGCTTGTTTGTCCCCCATACATAATCCCTTAATCATATCTGTATGAAAAAGATCATTTGCCCCCTTTCTTGGGAATGGGTCTGTACTCCCCATAGCTTCTGTCCAGCCTGCCATACAATCCACCCAGGGATTTATTAAATAATAGTCCGATCCACAAACTCTAGCAACATAATCCTTACAATTTTTCCCTTTTCTGGGGGACCTGGTGGGTAACTACCTCCTTGACCCATATTTAGACAGTGGATAAAACAATTTTAGCTTAAAATCTTATTTTGTTCCACACAACAAATTATCTTATACTTCTACGCAACAGAAAGAAAAAGCAAAAGACAGATAAACCAGAATCTGCTCCACAGACTTATTAACCTCTTGATAACTTCCCAAAGTTATCTCTTCACTGTTTTACCAAAAACAGAGAACTGTGTTTACCAAAACACCTTTTTTTTTTATATTATAGTGCACTATTTTGTAACTCTTACCAAAGAGTTAAGTCTGCTTTACCAAAAGCAGCTACAGGTTATCACGGGTCTATATAGACAATACAGAATGATTCAAGACCTTCCCTCAACACAGGGCAAGAAAGAGCTTTTAGTCATAAAAAGACAAAAGGTTTACTTACCAAGTGAGGTGGGTGGTCATCCCGGGCCGAGCCCCCAGCTGAAAGGAATGATTTTCTTTTCCCCTCAGAGACCCCCGGTCTGTGGAGAGATTCCTGGTTTATCAGCAGAATTCTGGGAACACCCCTTGAACACGGAAATCACGACAGCTTATGTTCAGAGATGTTCAAAGTTTATTAGACATTAATAAGATTATATAGACTACAGATAATCATAAGGGAGGGGGGGAGCGAGTTTCAAAACTGTAACTTGTAACTTTCCATCATGAGCTAACTACATGAAACATGACATATACATTTCTTGGTACAAATTATTTTGGCTAACTTTCTGGGAAAACAGACAGACAAAAACATTGTCAGGGTCATGTTAGCTTCTGTTGATACATCCTTGAACAACTAAAACCAGTTTCATTAAACTTCTAATATCTCTACAAAAAGCTAACTTAATACTTAATACTTAAAATGGCGTACATAATACAAAATGGAAGTTATCTAGATTCTTTCAATCGCATCAGCCAATCAGCAGCCAGCCAGCCAGCACTGTGTAATGGTCGAGCTATAAATAGCGGCCATTTTGGAATTCTTCATTTGCCTGCAGTTATTGAACAGAGGCAGACCGCTCTGTACTAGGGACAGGGACAGAGTTAGGGCCACAGAAACGATAATTGGGGACAGAGAAAAGTTACTTAGGGACAGAGAACCATTACTCAGGGACACAGACTTGTTAATGAGGGCCACAGAATCGTTATTTAGGGACAAAGAAACGCTAGTTAGGGCCACAGAATTCATAATCAGGGACAGACAGAATTGTTACTCAGTGCCAGAGAATTGTTACTTAGGGCCACAGAAACGTTATTAGGGCCACAGAATTTTTACTCAGGGACAGACAGAATTGTTACTGAGTGCCAGAGAATTGTTACTTAGGGCCACAGAAACTTTAATTAGGGCCACAGAATTTTTACTCAGGGACAGACAGAATTGTTACTGAGTGCCAGAGAATTGTTACTCAGGGACAGACAGAATTGTTACTGAGTGCCAGAGAATTGTTACTTAGGGCCACAGAAACTTTACTTAGGGCCACAGAATTTTTACTCAGGGACAGACAGAATTGTTACTGAGTGCCAGAGAATTGTTACTCAGGGACAGACAGAATTGTTACTGAGTGCCAGAGAATTGTTACTCAGGGCCCCAGAAACTTTACTTAGGGCCACAGAATTTTTACTCAGGGACAGACAGAATTGTTACTGAGTGCCAGAGAATTGTTACTCAGGGACAGACAGAATTGTTACTGAGTGCCAGAGAATTGTTACTTAGGGCCACAGAAACTTTACTTAGGGCCACAGAATTGTTACTCGCACAGACACAGAATTGTTACTCGCACAGACACAGAATTGTTACTGAAGGCCACAGAACTGTTACTTAGGGCCACAGAATTGTTACTCGCACAGACACAGAATTGTTACTCGCACAGACACAGAACTGTTACTGAGGGCCACAGAACTGTTACTTAGGGCCACAGAATTGTTACTCGCACAGACACAGAATTGTTACTCAGGGCCACAGAACTGTTACTTAGGGACAAAGAAACGCTAGTTAGGGCCACAGAATTCATACTCAGGGACAGACAGAATTGTTACGGAGTGCCAGAGAATTGTTACTCTGGGCCACAGAAACTTTACTTAGGGCCACAGAATTTTTACTCAGGGACAGACAGAATTGTTACTGAGTGCCAGAGAATTGTTACTCAGGGACAGACAGAATTGTTACTGAGTGCCAGATAATTGTTACTCAGGGCCCCAGAAACTTTACTTAGGGCCACAGAATTTTTACTCAGGGACAGACAGAATTGTTACTGAGTGCCAGAGAATTGTTACTCAGGGACAGACAGAATTGTTACTGAGTGCCAGAGAATTGTTACTTAGGGCCACAGAAACTTTACTTAGGGCCACAGAATTGTTACTCGCACAGACACAGAATTGTTACTCGCACAGACACAGAATTGTTACTGAAGGCCACAGAACTGTTACTTAGGGCCACAGAATTGTTAC